>NC_087183.1:10529867-10532367 GCF_035594125.1 Scylla paramamosain
CTCTTGTTTCCTTTCATTCATTCATTCATTCATCACGTTTTCCTTTTTATTTATTTTTATCGTTTTTTCTTGGTCTGTTTTATTTATCATCCTTCTGAGATAGATATATTTCTCATCTCTCTCTCTCTCTCTCTCTCTCTCTCTCTCTCTCTCTCTCTCTCTCTCTCTCTCTCTCTCTCTCTCTCGTCTTCTATTCTATTTCTCTTCCAGTTCTTTCGTTTTCCCTCATTTGTCTTTACTCCTCTCATCAATCTCCTCCTCCTTCTCCTCCTCCTCCTCCTCCTCCTCCTCCTCCTCCTCCTCCATCTCCCTTTCTTATTACTTTTCTCCATTTTTCTTCCTCCTATTCGTCTTACCTTCACTTCTTCTCCACCTCCTTGTGATAATTAGTTCGGCTCCTCCACCTCTCTCGTAATTGTGGAAGAGAGAGAGAGAGAGAGAGAGAGAGAGAGAGAGAGAGAGAGAGAGAGAGAGAGAGAGAGAGAGAGAGAGAGAGAGAGAGAGAGAGAGAGAGAGAGAGATTAACCGAAGCAGGCCGTGAGAGCTTTGCGTAGGAGGAGGAAGAGGAAGAGGAAGAGGGCAAGAATGGACTATTAAGACAACGAAGAAGGGGAGGAAGAGGAGGTGGAGGAAGAGGAGGAGGAGGAGGAGGAAGAGGAGGAGGAGGAGGAGGAGGAGGAGGAGGAGGAGAGGAAGAGTAGTTTTAAAGGGAGCTGTGAGAAGAGGAAAGAGAAGTCACGAGAAGAGAAAGAGGAGTTGGATTTCGTTGAGGAGGAGGAGGAGGAGGAGGAGGAGGAGGAGGAGGAGGAGGAGGAGGAGGAGGTATACATCTCAGGCTTCTCTTCAACTCATAATCAATAATACAAGACACACTGGCCTACTCTCCTCCTCCTCCTCCTCCTCCTCCTCCTCCTCCTCCTCCCTCTTATCTTCCATTTTCTCTCCCTTCTCTTCCCCTCTCCCATTAAGTCTTCTTTTCTCTTTGTGTTCCTCCTCCTCCTCCTCCTCCTCCTCCTCCTCCTCCTCCTCCTCCTCCTCCTCCTCCTCCTCCTCCTCCTCCTCCTCCTCCCCCTCCTTCTTCTCTACCTCATATTGCCTTCCACTCTTTTCTCCCTTCCCTTCAACCATTTTTTCTCCCCTTCCCACTCCTCCTCCTCTCCCTCCTTCCTTTTCTCTTCCTCTCATATCCTTCATTTTCTCTCATTCCTATTCTGCTGCATTCCTACCCTTTCCTAATTTTTTTCTCTTTTTTTTTTCTCTTTTTTTTTTTTTTCCTCCCTGTCTTGGCGAAGCATCGGGACGGGGTTCACTGAAGTTCACTTGGGTTCGTTCGGTTCACTCGGTCCGGGAAGGCAATTCGAAGCTTTTTTCTCCTACGAAGCTAAATCAATACTTGAAGACAGAGACAAGCGGAATATTTGCACCGGTGTAGTGTAGATAAAGACAGGTGGTAGATAAAGATAGATAGAATAAAGGTAGGTACAAAGAAAAAGATAAGTAGTAAATATAGATAGAAATAAATAAATAAATATAGATAGATAAATAAACATAGATAGATAGATAGAGTAGACATATATACGAAGAGATGTGATTTATTGACAGTAGAGTAGATAGGTAAATAGTAGAAAGCTGATAAAGATAGATAAATAATAGATGTATATGAGAAGATAGAATGACTCGTAGAAGATAGTAGAAATGTAGAGGTAGGTAAACAGTGATTAGGAGATAACGTAGATTGATAAAGATAGATGGAGATAATAAACACATAGATAGATAGATAGAATGGCTTACAGGAGACGGTACAAATACAGATAGGCGAACAGGTAGGAAATAGTAGATAATGTTGATAGATAAACAGATAGATAGGTAGATGAAGATGATAAAATAAAATGGGGAATGTAATAGAGTGAAAAATAAAGCTAAAAAAAGAAAAAAAAACTTAGAGATAAAAATAAATATGATGATAAGGGATTGAAAAAGAAGAAGAGGAAGAAGAAGAAGAAGAAGAAGAAAGATACAAATACATGAACGAATGAAAGAAATAGAATAAGTGATGAGAATGATACGAATGAAGATGAATATTTACGGAAATACAAAGAAATTAATAAACATGATGGTGATGGAAGAGGAGGAGGAGGAAGGGGAGAGGAAGAGGAAGAGGAGGTAAGAGTTAGAAGAGGAAGAAGGTGACAGAAGAGAAAGGGAGTGAGAGAGAGAGAGAGGTGAAGGAAGACTGTCAGATGCAGAGAGAGAGAGAGAGAGAGAGAGAGAGAGAGAGAGAGAGAGAGAGAGAGAGAGAGAGAGAGAGAGAGAGAGAGAGAGAGAGTGAAAAAAAAATTAATCTTGTTTTTCGAGGCTGAGTGAAAATCTAAATAAGTAATGAAAGTTTGAAGCAGTGTACATTATTTGTGTGTAGATGGTGAACACTTTTATAAATACTCCTTAATTTTAGATACTTAATGAAGACAGACAGCTTAATTAAAAAGAGTTCAGCTTAATT
>NC_087183.1:10537367-10544867 GCF_035594125.1 Scylla paramamosain
TTCCACCCTCCGCCTGCATGTAGACGAGTGGAAGGGCTTGGAGGAGGAGGAGAAGGAGGAGGAGGAGGAGGAGGAGGAGGAGGAGGAGGAGAATAAAAGAAAAAGCGTAGAAGAAATGGAAGAAAGGAAAGGAAAGTGATGGAATGATTTGAGAAATATGAAGTGGTAAAGGAAAGGAGAGGAATAGAAATGCGGAATAAAAAGGAAGAGAGGAAAGATTGAACAGAGGTACTACTACTACTACTACTACTACTACTACTACTACTACTACTACTACTACTACTACTACTACTACTACTACTACTACTACTACTACTACTACTACTGCACTGCCACCACCATCACCACTACCACCACCACTACCATTACTATTAACAACAACAACAACAACAACAACATCCCACATAAAACAGCAGCAGTATCATCGACACCATCAGCGGCAGGAATAATACCACCATCAACAATAGTAATAGTAGTAGTAGTAGCAGTAGTAGACACACCAGTAACACCACCACCAGTAGAACTATCGACATCAACACCAGCAGGAACAGAAAACCGTGGGCAACCTAACATTGCCGGCAGCCTTACATGAGCTAAGCCTCCCCTTAATCCTACAGGGGGAGAGAGAGAGAGAGAGAGAGAGAGAGAGAGAGAGAGAGAGAGAGAGAGAGAGAGAGAGAGAGAGAGAGAGAGGGTGGGGCGCGGGGTTGTGTAATATTACGTCCCACCGGTGAGCCCATCTGACAGGGGGCCAGGTGGGCGTGTCAGGTGCGCCGCGTGGAGGGGAGAGAGAGAGAGAGAGAGGGAGGGAGGGAGGGAGGGAGATAAGCAGGCATAGGAAGGAGGGAGGGAGTGGCAGGAAGGCGGGGGAGGGAAGAAGTGAAGAGAGTCGCCAGCCAGACACAGTTCCCAGACAGACAGACAGACAGACAGGTGGACAGACAGACGTGTTCTAATTAGGCATTGGGTCCGTAGTTAATTTATCCCGGTGATTGAGATTGTAAAGTCAGATTAAAGTCATTAGTTTATCGTTGGTCCTCTCCGTTAGTTTGTTTGTTTGTTAGGGTGTTTGTAATCTATCCGTTTGTTGATTCAGTTTGTGAGTCCGTTAGATCGGCTAGCTAGTCCGTTAGTTGGCTAGTTAGTATGTAAGTCAGTAATTTATTCAATCAGTCAGTCAGTCGATGAGTCAAGCAGTGAGTGAGTAAACCAGGCACCTATTCAGTCAGTCAGTTGTCCAGTCATCAGGCAGCTCGTCAGTGAATCGGACATCCTTTCATGCAGGCAGTCAGTCAATCAGTCAAATAGTCAGTTAATCAGTAAATAGAACAATAATCTACTTAGGCAACCAGTTAGTGAATAAAATACACATTCAGTCAGTCAGTCAGTCAGTTAGTCAATCAGTGAGCCAACCAGTCAGCCAGCAAACTATTCAGCCAGCCAGCCAGTCAGTCAGTCAGCCAGTCACTCAGTCAGTCAGCTAACCAGTCAGTCAGCTAACCAGTCAGCTAGCCAGTCAGTCAGTCAGTCAGTCAGTCAGTCAGTCAGCCAGTCAGACAATCAATCAGTCAGCCAAACGTATCTCCCCTTTCAATATATTCTCATTCTTTCCAATCCTCGACCATTTCTCTTTCCAGCTTTCCTTCACGTCTCGCTTCAAGTCCTTCCATTCTTCTCCTCCTTCCTCTTCCTTTTCCCTCCTCCCTCTTTATCATCTCTTCCTACTACGTATCGGTTTTGCTCCTTTCTCGACAAAACACTTGATTTCCTTTCGTGGTCAGTCTTCATTTCCCTTCCTAGAGCGATCTCTCTCTCTCTCTCTCTCTCTCTCTCTCTCTCTCTCTCTCTCTCTCTCTCTCTCTCTCTCTCTCTCTCTCTCTCTCTCTCTCTCTCTCTCTCGCTACTCGCTGATTCGTGCTTGTGTGTGTGTGTGTGTGTGTGTGTGTGTGTGTGTGTGTGTGTGTGTGTGTGTGTGTGTGTGTGTGTTTGGCAGCACTACTGGTTGAGACTACGTGCATGTGAGTCCTCCTCCTCCTCCTCCTCCTCCTCCTCCTCCTCCTCCTCCTCCTCCTCCTCCTCCTCCTCCTCCTCCTCCTCCTCCTCCTCCTGTCCTAATCATTCCCTCGTCTAAATTGTTCTCGTTTATTTCAATTCTGAGAGGAGAAAGAGGGGAGGAGGAGGAGGAGGAGGAGGAGGAGGAGGAGGAGGAGGAGGAGGAGGAGGAGGAGGAGGAGGAGGAGGAGGAGGAGGAGGAGGAATAAACGCAAGCACATGACGAGAAAGAGATGGAGAAAAATGAACATGGAGAAAAGAAGAAGAAGAAGAAGAAGAAGAAGAAAAAGAAGAAGAAGAAGAAGAAGAAAGGATAAATTAATCAACGTTTTTATTAATTGATAATTGATTTTTTAGTAGGATATTGAGTTTTTAGTAGAAGGTCAACAATTTTGGCACTATTTGCTCACTCTTGGCACTCTCTCTCTCTCTCTCTCTCTCTCTCTCTCTCTCTCTCTCTCTCTCTCTCTCTCTCTCTCTCTCTCTCTCTCGTAAATGTTTATCTAGAAATGTTTGAGTGAAATGTGTTAATGGTCTTTTATTTATAACACTGAAGAGAATTGTCACACACACGCGCGCACACACACACACACACACACACACACACACACACACACACACACACACACACACACACACACACACACACACACACACACACACACACACACACACACACACACACACACACACATTCCACCTGACTGCTGAGGCTTTTGTTTGTTTGAAATGCACTGTGATTGTTTTGTATTGTTCTCTCTCTCTCTCTCTCTCTCTCTCTCTCTCTCTCTCTCTCTCTCTCTCTCTCTCTCTCTCTCTCTCTAATTTAATATTCTTTTTAGAGTCAATCCGACCTAAGGGTTTGTGAATAAAAGGTTGTGTTTTGTTGCTGCGTTTGTCGTCGTCGTTGTTGTTGTTGTTGTTGTTGTTGTTGTTGTTGTTGTTGTTGTTGTTGTTGTTGTTGTTGTTGTTACTATTATTATTATTTTTATTATTATTTTTATTATTATTATCATTATTATTATTATTATATCATTATTATTATAATTTTATTACTATTATCGAGAGAGAGAGAGAGAGAGAGAGAGAGAGAGAGAGAGAGAGAGAGAGAGAGAGAGAGAGAGAGAGAGAGACGCAAAAAAAAAAAATTAAGAAGAATGAGGAAATGGTAAAAGGCAAAGAAATAGATGAGGAAGAGAGAGAAATACATCAGAGTGGAGAGTAGAGAGAGAGAGAGAGAGAGAGAGAGAGAGAGAGAGAGAGAGAGAGAGAGAGAGAGAGAGAGAGAGAGACCGTTTTAGCTTAGTGGAAAGCACAACAGTAAGAATTAAAAGCAAGGCAGAAGCGGAGCCATCCAAGAAATACTTTTAACTAGCCACGGTCTCTCTCTCTCTCTCTCTCTCTCTCTCTCTCTCTCTCTCTCTCTCTCTCTCTCTCTCTCTACTCTCCACTCTGATGTATTTTTCTCTCTTCCTCATCTATTTCTTTGCCTTTTACCATTTCCTCATTCTTCTTAATTATTTTTTGTCTCTCTCTCTCTCTCTCTCTCTCTCTCTCTCTCTCTCTCTCTCTCTCTCTCTCTCTCTCTCTCTCTCTCTCTCTCTCTCTCTCTCTCATCAGAATTATTAATAAGAAAATGAAGTGTCCTTTCTTGGCAGGCTTATGGGATATTTGAAGTACTGCGAGAGGAGGAGGAGGAGGAGGAGGTGGAGGTGGAGGTGGAGGTGGAGGTGGAGGTGGAGGAGGAGGAGGAGGAGTAGGTGGAGGAGGAGGAGGAGGAGGAGGAGCAGCATGCCATTTGAAATTCGTTACTTATTGATAGAAAAGATGGATTTACTCTCTCTCTCTCTCTCTCTCTCTCTCTCTCTCTCTCTCTCTCTCTCTCTCTCTCTCTCTCTCTCTCTCTCTCTCGCTTATTTCTAGTAGTTCATATTTATTTTCTTTATCATTCTTTTGAGAGAGAGAGAGAGAGAGAGAGAGAGAGAGAGAGAGAGAGAGAGAGAGAGAGAGAGAGAGAGAGAGAGAGAGAGAGAGAGAGAGAGAGAGAGAGAGAGAGAGAGAGAGAGAGAGAGAGAATAACAGAGACATTGACAAGGAAACATAACACCACATATGTTCTTCTTCTTCTTCTTCGTCTTTTTATTATTCTTTTAATCTTATTCTTGCTCTTCTTGTTCTTTTCTTATCTTTGTTCTTCTTATTCTTGTACTTTTAAGTCTTTTTTGTTCTTTTTCTTGTTCTTCTTCTTGTTTTTCTTCTTCACCACCATATCATCTCCCATCATCTAGTACATTATCTCTCCTCCTCCTCCTCCTCCTCCTCCTCCTCCTCCTCCTCCTCCTCCTCCTCCTCCAGCTGACGTTCACTTTTCATAGGGTTCAATTTCACGCCGTCCTGAGCTGAGTAGGAACACCTCTCCATTTATGTCTGATGGTGTGGATTTTCTGGGATTACACACTTGTGGGGACGAGGAGGAGGCGGGATACGGGGCGGGGGTGGCGTGGGGAGAGGTGGGGTAACGGTGGCTGGGGCGGCGTGGGTTTGGGGTGGGTTTGAGTTGGGTTAGGTTAGGTTAGGTTAGGTTAGGTTGGGTTCGATTAATTTCAGTTAGGTTCGGCTGGTTTGGTTTGGTTAGGTTAGGTTGGGCTAGCTTAGGTTAGGTTAGGTTGGGCTAGATTAAGTTGTTAGGTTTGGCTAGGTTAGGTTAGGTTAGGTTAAGTTGTTAGGTTTGGCTGGTTTGGGTTAAGTTAGGTTAGGTTAAGGTGAGTTAGGAATGAATATAAGGAGTGAATCTTAAGTTATTGTGTTGGTTTTTGATAGAGAGGCTTAGGATAAACGTACACCATTATATTAGTGGCTTAGTTGATCATTACGGCTTTGCTTTGAGAGGGTGGCTTGGAATAAACAGGCGGTGGGTGAAGTTCAGTGGATTATTGAGAGATAAGATACCTGTTTTATTAGAGGGAGTTGAAACAGACAGACAGTAAACAAATATGAGTGAAAAAAGACAAAAAATGGGAAGTCTTTTGTCAGATATTAAAATCACAAACACTCCTGATAATAAATGGTTGGAGAAGAGTTTGGGTGAGCTGGAGTGGACTGAGGGGGTGAGACGAGTGGGCTGGAGGCGATGAGAGGCTGGGCAGGGCTGGGATGTGGTTGGAGTGGGAGGAAAAAGAGGAAAAGTTTATTGGCTTAGTCGTGTGAAGTGGAGCGGAGTGGAACGAGGTGGAAAACTAGTGTGGTGCGATGGGTGATGAGGAAGCGATAGACGTGTGCTGAAGGGGTGGAGCGTGGGAGGGTGGGGAGGTGATGTAGTGAGTTCTTGGGGTCTAGGGTGAAGCTGGGGATGTATTTGGGTGTTGAGAGTGTGAGGGGAGTGAGCATGGAGTGTGGAGTGCTTTTTGAGGATTTTTGGTGTGGTACAGGTTTTGTTTACATTCGCATTGCCTTCCTTTCCCTCCACCTTGAACGTATATTGTTGCATAATCTCTCTTTGTCTTGTCTCAGGAAATTAGGGACGAGTTTGACCTAAATTTAATGTGATCTTTATTCTTTTCCTGCTTGTGTGCGTGAGTGTGGGTTGAAATTTACTGCTATTGACCGAAACCTAATCTTAACCTAAGCTTCTGAATATATATTTTGTAATGAAATGTAGCAAAATTTTCCTGAGACTTAAGTAACCTGTCCTTATCCTTTTCTTAACTACGTCGCAGTCCAACCCAACTTCAAATCATTCCTTACAGTACTCTTATAACCAAACCCTAAGTAAACCCAACCAGATGCAGCCTTGGACGTGAAACAGCAGGAGAAACAGTAGCGGCTCTCACGGTCCTTCACGTGTTATTTAAAAGCCACCCTGTCATATCTCAAGTAACACAAGGGTACAAATGATTTAACTTCTTTTTTTGTCACCACGCAAGGAAAGAAAATGTAGAGCAAGGGACCTTCTTTGTTAGGCATTGCACAGAGGGTGGTTGTCAGGCAGAGGCGTGGCGGGGTGGCTTGGGGAGAGTTTGGGGTGGGTTGTGGGTGTGTTGTGTGCATAATGTGTGCGTGTTGTGGGTTTTACTGAGGCGCTGTGTTTTCAGGTGTGCCAACTGGGCCGTGTGAGTGCCAAACAGGGGTGCCAATGAGTTTTGTACTTTGTTGTTGTTGTTGTTGTTGTTGTTGTTGTTGTTGTTGTTGTTGTTGTTGTTTTTCCCTCCCCTTTCCTCCTCCTCCTCCTCCTCCTCCTCCCTTTCTCACCACCACCTGCACTTCTCTCCCATTCCCTCTCCCCTCGACCCTCCCCACTTTCCCCCACTTTCCCCTCCTTTCTCTTCTCCTCTTCCCCCTCCCATCCCCCCTTTCTTACTACCTCTCTCCAACTCTCCACTTTTTTACCTCATCTATCTCTCTTCATCTCTCCTTGTCTCCCCTTCCCATCTCGCCTTCCCTACCCTCCCTCTCCCTATCCTCCTCTCTTCCCACACCGCATCATCTCTTCTCTCTTCCTATGCTTTCCTCTCATTCCTTCTGCTCATTTCCCGTTTCTTTCCCACCCTTCCCTTCCACCTTCCCCTCTCACTCTCCCCTCTCACTCTCTCTCTCGCTCACCCCTCCCCCTCCTCTCCCCTCCCTTGTGCCTAAGATTGCCAACATGCTCGCTGAGAAATTAAATACTTGGTTGTCTTTGTTTGACTTCGGAGGAGGAGGAGGAGGAGGAGGAGGAGGAGGAGGAGGAGGAGGAGGAGGAGGAGGAGGAAAAGATGAAGGTTTGAATGTGGAGGTCTGGATGGTTAGATTATTTATTTATTTGTTTATTTATTTAGTTGTTTGTTATGGAAAGATACTAAAAATTTAATCTCTCTCTCTCTCTCTCTCTCTCTCTCTCTCTCTCTCTCTCTCTCTCTCTCTCTCTCTCTCTCTCTCTCTCTCTCTCTCTCTCTCTCTCTCTCTCTCTCTCTCTCCATGCATCATTCATGTCATCCAATATTACTTCATTCATCTTCCGTTTCTCTACCCTTTATCGAAGCATATATCTTTTCTCCTCTCCTCTCCCTCCTCGCCTCCCCCCAGCCTCCCTCTCTCCATCCCTTACCTCCTTTCTTCCTTCTTCCGCCGCAGCCTTCTCACTTCCTCCCTTACTTCCTTTCTTCCTCCTTCCATCCCTCTCAGCTTCCCTATCTCCCTCCCTCTCCCTTCCTTCATCCTTCCCAGCCTTCCTCTCTCTTCCTTATTTCCTTTCTTTCTTCTTTCATTCCTCCTTCCCTCCTCTCCTTTCCCTTCTCTCCTTATCTTCCTCTCGTCCCCTCTCCTTGCATCTCTCCCTCTCTTCCTTCCCTTCTCCCTTTCCCTCTCTGTACCTCGCTCCCTCTCTGTCTTCCTCACTTTATTCCTCCCTCCCTCTTCCTTCTTCTCTCTCTCACAGTGAGAAAGACAATATGGAACAATAAATTTCTCGCC
>NC_087183.1:10547367-10557367 GCF_035594125.1 Scylla paramamosain
ACACTGTCTAAATTAAATTGGTGTGGGATCCAGTGTACAGTGTTCCTCATCCTGCAGTGTATAATTAAGAGCACAATAGCGAGTCTCCCCCAAGCAGTGTTCGGTAAAAGCGAGTAGTGAGTTAGGTTTTTGTGGAATAGGTGAAAATAGGTTGGCATGTTTCGTATAGGGACTGTCACGTGTAGTCCTGATGGCTTCTTGCAGCTTGCCTTATTTTCTTATTTTCGTATGTTCTAACACTATGCTTGGAAGGAATACTGTCCAAATTAACCCTTTCACTGCTTCACAAATCTTCTCTTACTCACTTAATCTTTCTAGAGACAATGTTTTTACTACTATGGCCTCCTAAATTATTGTATAGCCTGAAAAAAACAAAAAACCACAGAATTTACCAACTTTTCTTTGTTCTCCCGTGTGTCCATGCAAACATTCCTCACAGTGCTCTCAGTGATAACAGGGGAAGACCATCGCAGTGAAAGAGGCAAACATGTGAGAACCGGTAGTGTGGAAACATTATTCTTAATTCTGCAGGATCCTATTATAAAGCGTAACAACGAGTCTATATTAGTGTCCGGTATAAGCGAGTAACACTGCATATGAAACCGAATACTGTCCAGATTGAGCAGTGTGGGGTGCAGGTTTGGGGTCCAGGTGTGGTACAATTAAGCAAACAGTCTTCTCAATTCTGCAGGATCCAATTAAGAGCGTGACGGTGTGCCCAATCTCCCAGGAATCTCAGACATTAACACACGGGCGGGGCTGTGTAAATATTTGTGTGTGCTGTAACGCCCCCCGCCCCCTCCTCGCGGCACGCCTTCACTGCGAGATGAATCGATTGTCAGGCAAGCGAGGTGATAGCATCGAGTACACTGAAATTAAATAATGAGACGTGAAAATGCGAAGTTATGTTTGTGTTAGGTTTATGTGAGGATGTGATGCTGTGATGCGGATATAATGAGATGTGAAAATGATGCTGAACCTGAATGCAAAGTTACGTTAGGCTTTTGTTTTAGTCTTAGGATGTGAACTTGTAGTGAGGTTCTGATATAAAGCTGTTTTAGATTACGTTACATTGTGTTAGGTTTACTTATTTTGGGTTTATTTATTTATTTATTTATTTATTTATTTTATTTTTTTTTATGTAAGAAGGGCACCAGTCAAGGGAAACAAAGATACAATAAAAAAAAAGCCCACTGAGATGAGATGTGACATGATACTAACTACACATGCAAAGTTGCGTCTGTTACTGAGAGCGGATCGTTAGTAAAAGCAAAGAAATAAAATTGTATGTACATGAAGAGATAATTAAAACTTAACACGGAAATATACAAAACATATTATATTAGAAGCAAAGTAATTAGAGAGTAAAAGGTTAAACTGTAAGAAGAAAGATAAAATAAAACATGCATATTAGATTACGTAATGAACACGAACTCAGATATAAAGAAAATACTGAATGAAAGTTATATGTAGAAATGTAAAATGAAATGCATAAGAAAGATGAACTAATAAACACGAAATAAGATGTGAAGATGATAATGAATGAAAGCGATATACACAGGGAAATAAAATGCATAGAGAATATAAGGTATCGAACACAAAATTATATATAAGATAGATAATAAAGACAAATTATATATGTAAATGATTAACTCAGAAAAAAATAATGACAAAAATAACGGTAATGAATTAAAGTATATAATTAGTGAATCAGTAAGTAAATAAGCAAATATATTGAATAGAAAATCAGATATAAAATAAACAATGAAGAAAAATGATGAAAGTAGAGAAAAATCACACACAGGAAACGTTGAAATGATAATGTAAAAAGAAACGATATTAACAAAACATAAAAAAAAAGAAACAGACATAAAATAAATAATAAAGAAAACGATGAAGGTAAAAAAAAATAACACCATAACACATAGGAAAAAAACAAACAAACAACGATGTGAAATAATAATAACAATGAAAACAATATGTAACGAAGGTGTAAAGTGAATAAACGAACTGAACAGGCAGGCATAGGTGTCAGGTGTTCGCCGGTAAGCAGCAGGTGGTAAGCGGCGGCAGGTGGAGAGAGAGAGAGAGAGAGAGAGAGAGAGAGAGAGAGAGGGAGAGTTAAGGGTAGGCAAGGCGAGGCACGACCATTAGCACAGCAGCCCGGCCAGACCACCTCCAGGCCAGGCACAGTTCATTAATATCCCGCCGCGCTGTTCTCATCAAGTTATGTCACTCCTCTTCCTCTTCTTCCTCCTGTTCCTCTTCTTCTTGTTCATTCGCGGTGTTCTCTTGTTTTATTTGTTTCGGTTTTCTTCAGTTTTATTTCTTGTTCTTTTTTTTGTGTTCTTATTTGTTTCTTCATTCTTTTTCCTTCTTGTTCTTGTTTTCCCTTTCCTTTTTTTCTTTCTTTTTCTTTGTTTTTTTTTTTAAATTTTTCTTCCTTCTTCTTCTCCCCTCTCTTCTTCGTTCTTCTCTCTTCGTCCTTGTCTTCCTCCTCTTCGTCCTTCTCTTCTTGGTGTAATTCTCCTATTCTCTCCGTTTTGTCTTCCTCCTGCTCTTCGATGTTCCCTCCTTTTCTTCCTCCTTCTCCTCCTCTTCTTCCTTCTCCTGCTGCCGCTCACACACATACACAGACACACACACACACACACACTGCCACAGCCTCTCTTACACCGTGGATTATAATTGGTGGGGCGCCCCGGCAGGAGGAACGTAATTGGCTGACGGGAAACCAATCAAATCAGGCCAAGAAAGAGAGAGAGAGAGAGAGAGAGAGAGAGAGAGAGAGAGAGAGAGAGAGAGAGAGAGAGAGAGAGAGAGAGAGAGAGTTTAATCAATGTGTGTCGATGGAATGCCAAAAGGAAAACAATAAGTGTGATTTGACTCGTGGGGCGAAGCGGCGAGGCTCAGCTGGATCCTTCAAGTCCCTGATTGAGGGCGGAAAACTTCTGTAATGGGATCATGGACGCCTGATACTCCCCTCCCCCCTCCTCCTACACTGCCTTCCCTTACCGACCCCTTCTCCCTTATCCCCTTCCCCCTCCCCTGCCTATCTTTCATGCTTCTGTTTGGCGTCTTTCTCCAGCTTCATATTCTTCATATTTTTTTTTTCTTGTTGTTACTGTCTCCCTTTTCCTCTTCCTCTTTTTTTTCTGTTTTTATCTTTTATCTCTTTTTTCTCTTTTGTTCCGTTTTCCCTTCCACTTGATATAATTTCTCATGCTTCTTTCTTTCTTGTCTCTCTGTTTCATATTTCTTCCTCTTTTTACATTTTCCTGCCTGTCTTCCTCTTTTCTCTTCATCCATTCGTCTCTTTCTCTTCTCTCTTTCTCATCTGCAGTCTCCTTTCCTCTGCTTCTCATTCTGCTTTTTCTTTCTACTCTTTTCATCTGTTCTATGTTCCTTCTTACTTGATTTTCTTTACGCTTTCCTCTTCCTCCTTTTCTATTTTTCTCTTTATCTCCTCTCTTTCCATCTATTCCATATTCCTTCTCATTTGATACTTTCTTGTTTGTTTTCCCATTTTTTCTTTATTCCCTTCTTTCTTCCCTTCTCTGTTTCTCTCTACTATTTCTTTCTGTTCGATATTCCTTCTCATTTAACATACTTCCTTGTTTGCTGTCTCTTCCTGTTCCTTTTCTTTTTGTTCTTCTCTTTCTTTCCTCTTTGTTTCTTCTTCTTCTATTCCACTTTCCTAGTTCTTTCCTCTTCCCTATTCTTCTTTCTCTTCTCTGTCTTTCCTTTCCTTCTATTTCATCAATCCAGTCATCATTTTCCTTCCCTTCCACTTTCTCTTCTCTTTTCTCCAGTTCTCTTTCCTTTTATTCCATCCTGCTAACCATCTCTCATCTTTCATTCCTCTTTGTTCTCTTTCGATTCTCTTCCATCTCCTTTTCTTTTTCATCTCACATGATACAGTTCTCTTCTTCCTCCTCTTCCTGCTCCTCCTTCTCCTTCTCCTTCTTTTACTTTTTCTTATCTTCCATTCCTCTCTTTCTATTTCACCTGGCTTGATTCGAAGTCCTGCTTTCTCACCTTTTCTCTTCTCCTTTCTCTCTTTCTCTTCTTTCTTCTTCTCTTCTTTTATTGATATAGTCTTAGCTAATCCTCTCCTACTATTTTTTTCTTTCCTTTATTCTCTATTCATCGCTTTCTCTCCTCTTCTAATCCTCTTCGCTTCATTTCTCTCTAATTCTTTATCTCTTCTTTCCTTTCTCTTCCTTTTCCTTCCCCTCTCTTCTTTTTACTTTCTTCCTCTTCCTCTTCCAAATCTTTCTTACTTTCTTTCTTTCTAAACTTTCATAAGCTATTTTCCTTTTCCTTGCCTTTTCCTCTTTCCCTCCTCTTCCTCCTTCATTCCTCCTTTTCCCTTCCCTCATTTTTTTCCTCTCCATATTTTCATTTTCCCCTCTCATCCCTCTCCATCCTTCCATTCCGCTCCATTCCCTGCTCCTCTCCTCTTATCTTCCTCCCCTTCCCCTTCTCTTCCCCTCTCCCTCCCATTCCCTCATTCCACGCCATCCATCTCCCCTCATCTCCTTTTCCTCTCACTTCGCTTCATCCAATCTCTCTCTCTCTCTCTCTCTCTCTCTCTCTCTCTCTCTCTCTCTCTCTCTCTCTCTCTCTCTCTCTCTCTCTCTCTCTCTCTCTCTCTCTCTCTCTCTCTCTCTCTCTCTCTCTCTCTCTCTTTAAATAGTTATGCCTAGAAATTTGTTGTTCCATATTGTCTCTCTCAGTGTTAGGGAGGAGGAGGAGGAGGAGGAGGAGGAGGAGGAGGAGGAGGAGGAGGGAATGAAGGAAAAAAGCGAAGAGGGTAAATGAACAGAAGATAATGGAGATTAGTGGAAGGAGAAATGAGGTGATGGAAGGAGTGGATGAAAGAATGGAAGAGAGGGAGAGAGAAATATGATGATGATGGGAAAAACTGTGAAACTGAAGGACGTGTGAATATGGAAATGAAGGAGGGCAAAGAACGAAGACACGAAGGAAGAAAGTCAGGAAGGAAGGAAAGAAGGAAAGACGTGAAAAATAAGAAATGGGGAGAGAAGAGAAAAAAGTAAAAATAAAAAAGTAAATGAGAAAAACACATAGAAAGAATAAAAAAAAAATAAAGGGTAGGAATAACATTACTCACACACACACACACACACACACACACACACACACACACACACACACACACACACACACACACACACACACACACACACACACACACACACACGAGGCCCAAGTTACGAGAAAAGTAAACAAATGTCCACCTGATCAATGACTGTGTGTGTGTGTGTGTGTGTGTGTGTGTGTTGCTCATTAGTACACAAGGCTTCCTCAGGTGTACGAGTCGCTGATTAGATAAGAAAGGAACGACTGCTGCATTTTCTCTCTCTCTCTCTCTCTCTCTCTCTCTCTCTCTCTCTCTCTCTCTCTCTCTCTCTCTCTCTCTCTCTCTCTCATTTATCTCATTTCTCTCCATTTCCCTCTTTTATCATATTTTCTCTCCACTTCCCTCTTTCATAATATCCTTTTTACTTCCTTCATTCACTTAATTTCCTGTTCACTTTCCTCTTTTTTTCATATTTCCCCTCCACTTCTCTTATTTATCATGTTTCCTGCCAGTTCCCTCGCTTATTATATTTTTCTCTACTTCCATCATTTATCACATTTCTTCGTCTCTTCCTATTCGCATCACTGCCTTATTTATCTAGCATTCAAAAACCCTAATTTCTACCATTCCTTTATCCTCGCTATTATTATTTTACTTTGCTTCTTACTCTTTTCTCATTCTTCTTCTTTACTTCTTTTTTCTATTACTTGTACGTGTTTCCCTATCTCTGTCTGTCTGTCTGTTTGTTTGTTTGTCTGTCTGTCTGTCTGTCTGTCTGTCTGTCTGTCTGTCTGTCTGTCTGTCTCTGTTTATCTATCTACCTATCTGTATTTATCTATCTATCTGTTTGTTTTTGCTTATCTCTCTCTCTCTCTCTCTCTCTCTCTCTCTCTCTCTCTCTCTCTCTCTCTCTCTCTCTCTCTCTCTCTCTCTCTCTCTCTCTCTCTCTCTCATATCACACCTGTCACTTTCTTCATTTGCACTTCCCCTTTTTACAGCTCTTCCCCTTACCCCTCCTCACCTCCCCTTCCTCTTCCCCATCCCCTCACCTCCCGTCTCTTCCCCTCCCTCTTCCTCTCCTTCTCTCGCCACGCGCACAGTAAATCTTGGCAGTGGCCGAGGGGAGGGGGAAGGAGGGGGCATGGTGGGACACTCTTTCTCCCTCCCCCTCTCTCTCTCTCTCTCTCTCTCTCTCTCTCTCTCTCTCTCTCTCTCTCTCTCTGAGGGGAAATATTTTCTGGTGATGCAAATATCAAACTTATGGAGAAGACAGGTGACGAGGAGGCTTGTCTTTCCTTCTTCTTTGTCCTCTTTTTCCTCCTCCTCCTCCTCCTCCTCCTCTCTGGTCTGCTTCATCGAGTTCTTCTTCCTCTCTCTCATGATTCTCTCCTTCACTTCTTCATATTTCTCGCGCACTGACTCTCTCTCTCTCTCTCTCTCTCTCTCTCTCTCTCTCTCTCTCTCTCTCTCTCTCTCTCTCTCTCTCTCTCTCTCTCTCTCTCGGCTTTTCCCTCCATAATTTCTGGGTTAAAGTGTTGTCTCGTAACTAGAAATTTTTCCTTCACACACACACACACACACACACACACACACACACACACACACACACACACACACACACACACACACACACACACACGGTAACTTTATTCTCACATGTAAGTTACGTACATACAACTTTTTAACTTTTTTTTTTTTTGGATATTTCATTTAAGAATTTCCCTCCTCCTCCTCTTCCTCCTCCTCCTCCTCCTCCTCCTCCTCCTCCTCCTCCTCCTCCTCCTCCTCCTCCTCCGTAAACATACCACGTTGAATGATAATGAATCTTGATAAAAAGTATACCTTTATGCTAAACAAAAGTGTAAAAATCGACGTGTATATTACGGAATTAATGTATGCAAACGCTGGAGAATGACGAATAGGTAATCTTGTTAATGGAACGGTAACATCTACTACGCCTTGTTTGTTCAGGTTTGAGGAGGCTGCGAGGGAGGGAGGGAGGGAGGGAGGGAGGGTAGAGGGAGGGAGGAGAGAGGGAGGGGAGAGAGGTGGTCTGTTTGTGAAATGGTGATTCGTAGTGTAATGTTTTGTTTAGTATCCAGAGAGAGAGAGAGAGAGAGAGAGAGAGAGAGAGAGAGAGAGAGAGAGAGAGAGAGAGAGAGAGAGAGAGAGAGAGAGAGAGAGAGAGAACAATAATAACAGAATGAAAATAAAGTTGAAGTATAGATGCAGTACACACACACACACACACACACACACACACACACACACACACACACACACACACACACACACACACACAGAGAGAGAGAGAGAGAGAGAGAGAGAGAGAGAGAGAGAGAGAGAGAGAGAGAGAGAGAGAGAGAGAGAGAGAGAGAGAGAGAGAGAGAGAGAGAGAGAGATTAAAGGCAATAGCACACGTACTCGTATTGGTAGTAGTATTGACGGTGGCGGTGGTTTAGAGAGAGAGAGAGAGAGAGAGAGAGAGAGAGAGAGAGAGAGAGAGAGAGAGAGAGAGAGAGAGAGAAACCACGTAAAGCCAAACAAGTTACTGGGATGGAACTGCACTGAATCTCTCCCTCTCCCTCTCCCTCTCTCCCTTGATCGTCACACTCCGGGACTACCTTAAACACTTCACACCTGATCGCTACCTTTAACCCTTTCCCTGCTACGGTTCTGTCCTCACACTCAAATGACGTGGTGTAAATTTAAGGTAAAGTTTCCAAAGACGCCACTGGTAGAGGGATTATTTGTTAAGTTAGTGTCTTTTACTGACTGCAGTTAAGAATTCTTGCTGGTGCTAGTCAAGGTCTTCCCAGAGAACGAGTGTAATACTGACGTTTGCTGTTGAAGGGTTAACAGGCCACAGTGGAAGGTACTCGACGTTTCAAGGTACTCAGGATTTTAGCGCCTTATAATAACCCTTAATAGGCCTAAGTGGATGTTTTGGCGCTTCATCTCTATCTTTAACAGTCTGTAGTGGGAAGTTACTCGGTTTTTTTCAGGGGTACTCGAGTCTTTAACGTCTCAGCTTATCTTTACTTTTAACAGGCAATAGTAGGAAGTTACTGGGCTTTTTCAGAGGGATTCAGTTTTCAAATACTTCAGCACTTTTTCACCACTTTTTAACAGGCCAAAATGGGAAGTTACTTTGCTTTTCCAGGGGTACTCGCTTCTCAGACATCCTGGCTTTTTAATCTCTACTTTTAAGCGCCCTCTGTGAAATCTACTGGGCTTTTCACGGGGTATTTTCATTTTAGTGGTAGTTTTAGCAAGGATTCCGCACCATCAATGAGGGAAAACATGAAACTCTCACGAGAAACTGCAAAAAAAAAAAAAAAACACGTCTGAAGATATTTGTGGTCTTTGTAAGTAATCCATATGAGAGAATAAAACGTTTCACTGTATGTTCTTGAGGTTACTGGATGTTTCTTCTGTCTGTGCCCTCGTGGTGTACATAGAAGGCTGCAGGTACTTGAAACACACACACACACACAAAAAAAAAAAAAAGATAAAGGAAACTAGCGAAACAAATACAGTGACAGTAGTAACAATGACAGGTGACAAAGAATAAATGTAACTCATAAATAAGGGACCACAGTACCTCCCAGTGTCTATCTAGCCTTCAGGAGGGAACCCATCGCCTCTGCACCAGCTTTTCCTCCCATCCACACTTGTTCTCAGTAGCAGCAATACTCTCCGTGCTTTTCAATTAGTCCGCAGCCATATTTGTTTTCCATCGGCGATCGAACGAAAGTTGTATAGTAATTTGGCAGCAAAATCGTAGTCATGTAGATGTGGTGGTGGTGGTGGTGGTGGTGGTGGGAGTATTATTGGTTGTGGTGGTAATAGAGGCTTTGGTAGTAATGATGATGACTGTGGAGATAATGGTGATAGTGGTGGTGATAGTGGTGATGGTGGTGGTGGCCGCGAGTGAACTGCAGGGAAGGAGGGAGGGAGGGAAGGAGGGAGGCTGATGCTAGTATGTGCGTGCGTGCGTTCGTGTGCATCCAGTGTGTGTGTGTGTGTGTGTGTGTGTGTGTGTGTGTGTGTGTGTGTGTGTGTGTGTGTGTGTGTGTGTGTAGTCAGACCATCACAAGGCCCAGAACGTTTTAAAGGTGCAGTGTTTGGTGTTTTGCCAATGGCGGCCTGGGGGACTTGATAGGGAGGGGAGGGGAGGAAAGGGTGGACTAGGGGAGTGGAAAGCGAAGAACTTGACTGGGGCCTTACTGGGGAGACTAAATTTTACTGCGTGCTTGGGGAATAGAAACTGGGGCTTTACTGGCAATAGTTGATGGTACTGGATGAAAAACTGGGCCTTTATTGAGACTGGGGACCTAAAAACTAAAATGGAGCCTTATTGGGGAGGGTGAACTTTACTGGGTGCTTGGGGAATAGGGACTGAGCCTTTAGTGGGGAAGTATTTACCGGGATGGGAAGGTTAGGGGTTCTACGGAGGGAATCTGGGGCTTTACCGGGACTGGGGAGCGAAAAACTTGACTGGGGCCTTAATGGGAAGGACTGGACGTTTTCGGGTGTTTGGTGATAGAAAATGGGTATCACTGGGGAGGGCTGGGGTGGTGAGAGGTACTGGGGACGGAAATTGGGTGTTTACTGGCATGTTTACTTCATTGACTTTGTGTATCGAATGACTGATTTCATTATTGTCTAAGTCGTTTTTCTGACTTGCTCTTCTGACTTGCTCTCATTTCCTTCACTGACCTGCTTCACTCATTGACTTCTATTACTTCACTCATAACTGCTGACTGACTCCCTTTTCTTCCTCTTATAATGAGTGATGTTAATGGTGATGACTGACGCTAGAATACTTATAAATGATAGTGACTCTTGAGTGTAACGGTGATGCTGCTCTGAGTTGATGGTGGTGGTTAC
>NC_087183.1:10562367-10589867 GCF_035594125.1 Scylla paramamosain
AGATGAGAGAGAGACGAGAGAGAGAGAGAGATGAGAGGAGAGAGAGGAGAGAGAAACAAGTCAAATAGAGAAAGAAAATAGAAGAGGGAGAGGAGAAGGAGGAGAAGGAGAAGAGGTTAAACGATAAACGATTGAAAAAAAAAGTAAAAATAGAAGCATTTTCACAATATTAGAGAGAGAGAGAGAAGAGAGAGAGAGAGAGAGCGAGAGAGAGGAGAGAGAGAGAGAGAGAGAGAGAGAGAGAGAGAGAGAGATACACAAACAGAGAGAGACAAAGACAGAAGACATCCACCTACCCACTCACTAACACACACACACACACACACACACACACACACACACACACACACACACACCCTGAGGCAGTGACAGAAGGGGGAGGATAAAATAGCGGAAAATAGCGGATGCCTTCTTTTGATAACAGACTTTTGAGGAGAGGAATTCCACCGGTAGCCGCGGGAGGGGGCGGGATAGGGCAGGAGGAGGCTGGAAGGGAATCTAATAAGGCTGTCTTGGGCGGGAGGGGCGGGAGATGGAAAATGAAGGACAGGCGGCCGCGGGAGGACTTCATGAAATTTTAAGACCGAAGTATGAAACGGTAACGGACGGACGAGGAGGAGGAGGAGGAGGGAGGAGGAAGGAGGAGGAGGAGGAGGAGGACAGTAGGGCATAATGGAGAAGGAGGTGGACGAGAATGACGGAGAAAATGAGAATAAAAAACGACGGTCATGATGAAGAGAACGAGAATAAAAGCGAGAAATAAAAACGAGAAGGATGAGAACAAGGAAGAGGGAGAAGACATGATAAAGAAAGAGAAGACGAGAACAGAGACGAGGAGGAGGAGGACAAGAAAACAAGAGGAAAGACGAGTAAAGACAAGAAGAAAGACAAGGAATAGAAAAAAAAAATACAAAACATAACAGAAAATTTGGAAATAAAAAAAATAAAAAAAGGCGAAGACGAGAACAAAATAGGAAATAACGAACTGGGAAGTGAACAAGAACGAGGAAAAAGAGGAAATAGAGAGGAAAAGATGGATCAGAAGAGGAGAAATAAGAGGACAAGGACTAGGATGAAGATAAAGACAGTGGTAAATGGAGGAGGAGGGATTAAAAAAACATAGGAGGAGGAGGAGGAGGAGGAGGAGGAGCAGGATGAGACAGTAGGAAATGGAGGAGAAAGAAGGATAAGATGTTAGGGGAGGAGGAGGAAGAGGATAAGGAAAAGGAGGAAGAAGAGAAGAGATAAAATGAATGAAAGGCGAAGTTGCAGAATTAAATTGAAAAAAAGAGGGAAAAGCAGAATAAGGAAAAGTAAATATGAAAAAAAGGGAGAAAAGAATAAATGATGTACTTGAAGGGGAAGGTGAATGAAGAGTAGGTGAAGGGTCTCTCTCTCTCTCTCTCTCTCTCTCTCTCTCTCTCTCTCTCTCTCTCTCTCTCTCTCTCTCTCTCTCTCTCTCTCTCTCTCTCTCTCTCTCTCTCTCTCTCTCTCTCTCTTCCTCCCTTTCTCGTTTGATGTATGGTATTCAGAAATGTCAAGAAGGCGGCCTTATCAAGCCATCAGAGGAGGAGGAGGAGGAGGAGGAGGAGGAGGAGGAGGAGATGAGTTTTGGCGTGCATCTCCTCTTCTTCCCAAGGAGATACAGTGCCAAGGTCTTTAGAGGTGGAGGGAGATAGAGAGGAAGAGGAGAAGGAGGAAGAGGAGGAAGAGGAGAAAAGAAGGAGGTAGAGAGAAAAAAGAGCAAAACAAGAGCTAGTTTGTGTGTGTGTGTGTGTGTACGAGTATGTGTGTGTGTGTGTGTGTGTGTGTACTTCAAGCGTTTTTAGTTACATGTTTATTTATTCACCTATTTATTTATTTATTTATCTTTTAATTCAGTGTAAGAAAATTAAGTAACTTTGTAGTCTGAAGTTCGAGTTATTGTGGATATAATTATTTACTATTTTATAATGCAAAGTTGATAGATTTTATTATTATTATTATTATTATTTAGTACAAGTATTATTTCGTTTCAAAATTTTTCCAAGCACATCAAGTATTACTGTTTCATTGCTTCATTAATTCTAACTTTTCTCTTACCGCTTTCATATCCTTTGTTGATTTTTTTTTTATTGACAGAATGTATGTACTCGTATTTCACCACTGTGTTTATATTTTCCATGGAGTCGTTAATTAATTTTGAAGCCATAAATAGCTTTCCTGTGATATTGATTTCATGTGCGCTTTTATTCTATCTATTTATGTGTTCATTAATTTACTTGCTTCACTCACGCCTATAATTACGCACTCCTGGGAGAGAGGATTCCCTATCTCGTTGTGCATTTCGCCAGGTGTGTTTGCGCCTTCCATGTTGCCTGCTGTATAAGTTATTTCAAGGTATTTCATGTGTTCATATATTATTTTCACGATTTTTTGTATTAATTTGCTCATTCAGTCATTAATTTCTATAATCACATCTTTTGATATCCCATTTGCACCTGTTATAGGAAGTTGTTTAAGTATTACAAGTGGTTTCTGTATAGATTATTCGGTGTATTCTTATATTTAGTCATACATTCAATTGTTCACCCATTCTCTTTTTATGTATTTATCCTGGTTAGAGAATTTTCTATCTTATTATTTATTCCATCGTGTTTGCATTTTATAACTGGCTTTTGTGTATATAATTTCACGTTTTATTATTTCCATCATTATTAACATATTCATTCGTCCATACATTTAATATTTTCCCGGGCATGATAATCCTTTCCTGAGTCCTTATTACAGCTGGTGTGTTTACATTTTTCAGGCGGCCTCTGCTGAAGTTATCTTCCCGTGTTGTTATATCCCTTTCATCAACACTCATTCCACCTGTTTGCAGTACATTCCCCCGGCAAAATAGTCCAGTAGTTTTTTTTTTTTTTAATGTGTCTTCTGTGTATATTATTTCGCGATGTGTTGTGTTTTTATCATTAATATTCATACAGCTATTTGCTACATATTATCCCTGCAAATTAGTGTAGTAGGTGTGTGTGTGTGTGTGTGTGTGTGTGTGTGTGTGTGTGTGTGTGTGTGTGTGTGTGTGTGTGTGTATTTTAATGTGACTTCTGTTCTTATAATTTCGCTATCTGTTACATTTCCATCATCAACATACAAGCCTTCACTCACCTATTTATTGTACTTTCATTCACCCATTTTCTATACATCATCCTGCAAAATAGTTATAAAAAAAATAGTTTACGTTTTCTAATTGCCTTTTATTCAAGTTATTCCGCTATCGACCATTCACTCACCTATTTATCACATTATATTATCCCAGCCAAAAAAAAAAAAAAAACTAACCTACCTGAGTGTACGTATATTTGATCAGGTGTGTTTGTTTTACAGGTAAGGGCCTTCGTGCCGCAAGACCCATTATTCGCTTGAGACACAACGGCGCCGCGATGGGATTACTAACCATTACTAACCATTATCTTTTGTTAATGGCATAATTTCACGCGTTCATATTTCTGCCTTGTCTGATAATTTGCCAGACAATGAGAGGATACATCGAGTGGAGGCCGGCCAGGGGAGGGTAGGGAAGGGCAGGGGGAGGACAAGGTGGTGGAAGTGGACGAGAGGGGATTAAAAAGGAGGGGGAAGATGATAGCGGGGGATGAGGAATGAAGGAAAGGTTGATAGAAGAGGGAGAGAATGATAATGTAAGATGAAAGATGGGGGAAAAGATTAATAGAATAGGAAGAAGAATTTAGAAAGAGTACAAAGAATAAGGACAGAACGTAGAAGGAAGTAAGTAATGAAACAAAGGACGATAGAAGAATGGAATAGAATTTTGAAAGAAAGAAATATAAAAAAAATTTAGAGAGGGCAGGAAAGGAAAATGGAGAGTGAAAAGAAGTGGAATGGGAGAGAAGAGGGAAGGTGAGAAGAGGACAATGGAATAGAGAGGAAGGGAAATGTGCTTTGATGAGAGGAGAGGCAAATTAGAAGCATGATAATGACCAATCAGGCTAATTTTTCCAGAGGACTGCAATTGACCGAGAGGGGGAAGGAGAGGACGAAAAGGAGAAGAGAGAAATAAAGATAAAAAAGAAATAGAAGATGGTAGCGCGAGGGTGACGGGGAGTGAGCAGTGAAGGAGCCGGTCGACTGAGAGAGAGAGAGAGAGAGAAAGAGAGAGAGAAAGAGAGAGAGAAACCCGTCAAGGTCTCCCCCATTTCTCCCTCTCTTCTTCTCTTCCTGTGTTCCTCCCCTTCTGGTACTCTTTGCCTCATTTTTTTTTGGTCTCTCCCCTCTCCCCTCTCTCCTTTCACACCTCATTCTCCCTCCCGTCAATCCCCCTCACTCCCAACTCTCCTTGAGGCGTAGGTTGGTCTGAGAGGAGGAGGAGGAGGAGGAGGAGGACGGCAGCTCTCATTCCCCCCAGCAGGAGCCTCTTAAGAATTATTATGTTTGGAGGAAGACGTAGGATTTGTTTGGCCAAAGGATGGAAAGAGTCCTTAGCAAATACTGGCCAGGAAATTATGATGGACTGCAGCTTCCTATGGTATTATTACGTATACGTCTACACACACACACAGTTAAGTTAGTTTATTGACAGAAAATGGCAGTTCCAGCCTGATACAAAATATTAAAATACTACAAAACCACAGACACACACACACACACACACACACACACATACACACATTGAACCAGGTGCCCTCCACAGTAATCATTTATTGAAAACTCCATGACAGAACACCACGTTACATATGATGCGCTGTTGTTTTTCCCTTCCTTCCTTTTTGTATTTGATAATTGATTCAGCATTACTTTTGGCATCACAGGGCACAAAAAATACAGAATGTGGTGTGTACAGATTTTTGAGTTTTATGTTTCAAGCCGTAATGAAAACAGTGGAGCCAGTACTTCGTTGCAGGGAAAGCTTGTATTTTATTTACCATGTTAAATATCCTGTTGCAGTGATAATGGGATGGAAAAAATGGTGCTACGTACATATGAATTGGAATCACATCTGTCTATTCAAAGTGCAGTGATGAAAACAGTGCACTCTACTCTTTTATTATAGGGAAAGTTTTGTGTGTGCTTTAACATATTCATTGATTAATTACACATCAGAACGAAAGAAAAAAAAAATAGTATAATGTGTATAGGAATGTTTTTTTATCTATTTGTACTAATAATGAAAGCAGTGCACCGGAGTCCTTTATTATGGGGAAAGTTTTGTATTTGTTTCAGTGTGTTCAATAATTAATTACAAATAAGAAAAATGAATATAATGCAAATGTATATGCGAATTACATTTCTCTGTTCAAAGTATACTAATGAAATCAGTGGAATGTAGTGTGTTGTTGTGAGAAAAGTTTTGTGTATGATTCATTATACTCAATAATTATTACACATAACAAGGAAAGGAAATAACAATGGAATGTATATACGAATTACACGTGTACCCTATGCTCATACTGTAATGACGAAAGCAATGCATCTTTTATTATGGGAAACCTTTGGTATTTAATTCGATATATTCAGTATTTAATTACACTTAAGAAAAAAAAATAATGCAACGTATATTCGAATTACATTTTTATTATTCAAACCGTAATGATGAAAACAGTGCAATTCAATCCTTCATTATGGAAAAAGTTTGATATTTAATCACGCTTAAAAAAAAAAAAAGATAATAATAATGCAATATGTATCAGAATTACATTTCTCTATTCAAACCGTAATGATGAAAACAGCGGAATCCAATCGTTCATTATGGGAAACTTCGCACTTGTCTGAATTATTGGATTTGCCGTGGCTGCGAGAAATTTGAGGGACTCATTAGATTAATATTCTGAATGCCTAATGAGCGAGAGCGATGCCAGAATGCCGGAAACGCGCGGTGCCTAAAGTCCCTCCTATTTCACTGCTGCTAATTTGAATCGTCGACATTATTAGAGAGGAGAGAGTGCGACTTGAGGGGCGACAATACCTACGGGGAGTGTTGTGTGTGCTGCTGGGGGGAATATAGCCTGTGGAGGTGATGAAAGGGGGGCTGTGGGTGTGAAGTATGAAGGGGCAAGGGAATGATGGATGGCTTGGACAGTTGGAAAGGTATGGAAGGGTTGTCTTAGGAGTAAGTATGGAAGGGTTAAGTTAGGTTAGGTTAAAGGAAATATTTGGTCTACTTTGTTATGGTATGTGAGTTTAGGTTGGAAGAAACATTTGGTCTACATTTTAACGCCGTTGAGTAATGGGGAGCATCACAGGGAAGCCACAGAGTACGCGAGGCCTCCCCCGTTGTGCGCCGTGTGCCGGGCTGCCACTGCTGGGGCTTCCCTCGTCTCACGTATCACGCACCAAACGCTCCGAGATTGCTTTCTATGGACGTGTCTCGGTGAATAGTTTAGGAAGGCTGGAATATTGGTGAAGGCATGGTGTGTTAGTATGTGTGTGTCTAGGAGGGGTGTGTGTCTTTGTAGCGGGTTCTGTCTCTTATTCTTGTCTATGTACGAGTATATCTGTCTATAGCTTACATCGTTCATATACACCTATAAAACTGTATACCTTTTTTAAACCTCTATGGTACTTTCACTTCACGTTTCACTTACCTTCCCACGTCACCACAAGACTCAATTAATACACATCCGCGTGCCTCTCCACTCAATCACCACCGTCAGTCACAATTACTCATACCTCTGTTAAACTCTACGGGACACATTTTCCGCGTTTCACTTACACAGTCACGCCGTCCTTACACTTGACCTGCTGACCCTTCTATTGCTTCTTTGCCCTTCATATCACGTTGGTGTGGCGAACAGGGAGAGTAAATACACCTCATTAAACAAGAGAGAGAGAGGAGGAAAGGATGGGAGTAATGTAAGAGAGAGAGAGAGAGAGAGAGAGAGAGAGAGAGAGAGAGAGAGAGAGAGAGAGAGAGAGAGAGAGAGAGAGAGAGAAGGAAGTTGAAAGTGATGACATAGACACTGAGAGGAATATTTCGAGAAATTTATCTTTCCAATAGTGTCGTATCATTGTAGAAGAGAGGAGGAAGAAGAAGAGGAGGAGGAGGAAAAGGAGGAGGAGGAGGAGGAGGAGGAGGAGGAGTGAAAGGAAAGAGGACAACAGAGAAGAAAGTAAATTTGAGAATGCAACAAAGAACCGAATGAAAATAAATAAAAAAACGACGGAGATGAAAAAGACGAAGAAAATTAAACCGAAAGATGCAACGAAATGAAAAAAAAAAAAGAATAGACGAAGGAAGTGAGGAGAAGACGACGAGTAAGACGAGAAGAAGATAAAAGAAGAGACGAAAAGGAATGTGCACTATTGAAGTATGCTAAGACGGGAAGAAGTGAAGGAAATATGAAGGAGTTGGAAGGAAGATTAAAGAAGCGTCAACAAAGAGAAGGAAAGAGAAGAAGAAGACTCCTATTGAACTATGCTAATAAAACACAGATAAGAAGTCAGGAAAGTACGACCGGGGAAGAGAGATAAAAGAAAAGTAAACAAAGAAGGGAAAGAAGTGAAGAAAACACGAAGGAAGGAGGAAAGATGGAAGAGGAAGAAAAGAGTAAGGAGATGGAGAATTCTAGTCAAGTATGATGATAAAATGGAAGAAGGAAATGGAGATAATAAACAAGAGGCAAAAAGTGAGAATAAGAGAGAGGAAGGAGAAGGAGGCAAAGAGGCAAAGAGGAAAGAGATGGAGAACGTTATTGAAGTATGATAATAAAGTACAGGTAAAAAATGATAGGAGAGTATTATCATTGCCCACAACACAGCAGCCTATCAACTCTTCTTCTTTACGAGAGGAGGGAAGAGAAAGCGAGACTCGTGAGACCATTTATTTTACTGTTTGTCCATGTGGAAATCCCCTTCTTCATCTTTCCCTTTTTCTTTCCTTTCATTTTCCTTTTGGCGCGTTGCATCGTCAAGTCGTCTTTCACGCTTTCATTTCTCCTTCCTGTTTCCTTCCATCGCTTCCCTTCGTTTCTGTTTCGTGGGTGTGGGGTGGTCACTGTTGCAGGTGAGTGTTTCAACAGATATGATTGGTTTTCACAGTGCTGCTTCTGACCCTCTCTTTCGTGTGTGTGTGTGTGTGTGTGTGTGTGTGTGTGTGTGTGTGTGTGTGTGTGTGTGTGTGGGGTAGTGTGAGTGGGAGTTCTGATAAAATGTAAAAAAAAAAAAAGTGTAGCTTACTTGTTTTGTTTTCTTTATTAGATTTTTGAAATGTTCCTCTGTTTACTTTTTATTTTATTTTTGTCCTTTTCTTCGTTCTTCTTGTTCTCTCTCTCTCTCTCTCTCTCTCTCTCTCTCTCTCTCTCTCTCTCTCTCTCTCTCTCTCTCTCTCTCTCTCTCTCTCTCTCTCTCTCTCTCTCTCTTTCTCTTTCTCTCATACACACACACACACACACACACACACACACACACACACACACACACACACACACACACACACACACACATTCTCCATCATAACCCTATTTCCCATCCCATCCCATCCCATCCCTACCGCTCACCCTATCTGCACCACGCACCACAGCATCCCTTACGCACTGCCTCCATCACCTACACCCACCCACCCACCCATTTCCACCCATACCCATCCCATCTCAACTCTAGACCTCACGGCTGGGCGGCTTTTATGAGGGCCATGGTTAATGTTCCTGAGAGAGAGAGAGAGAGAGAGAGAGAGAGAGAGAGAGAGAGAGAGGGAGAGGGAGAGGGAAGGGGTTGTAGGAAGCCGTATTTTCGTGTAATCCGTCAACAAAAAGACAGGCAGGTATGGGAAAGGTTTGGTATGATCAGGTAATTGTGTTGCATATATGTTGTACAGGTGTGTTGTGCTGTGCTGTGGTGGGAGGGAAGGAATTTAATACTGTGTTGTGATGGGACGTGATGTTTGTCCTGTGGTGTACCTTCCTTATATATGTTTGTCCTGTATGTTCCTTATATTTAGGCTTACGTAGTGACACGAGGTATGGTATGGTAGGAAAATATGAGAATTACTACAAAGGGAAAATGTTAAAAGTCTTTATGCAGTTGGCTTTAATTTTTTTCTTTTTACGTGTTTTTTTATGTTTTATTTATTTATTTTGTTTGTTTAGATTGTTGATACTGTAAATGTGTGTGGGTGTGTGATGTATTTCATAGTTTACGTTTATTAGATTATGAATTAGTTCACACACACACACACACACACACACACACACACACACACACACACACACACACACACACACACAGCTTCGTCAGAAATGCTTTTCTTTTATCATATGTCTAGTTCTTCTCTCTCTCTCTCTCTCTCTCTCTCTCTCTCTCTCTCTCTCTCTCTCTCTCTCTCTCTCTCTCTCTCTCTCTCTCTCTCTCTCTCTCTCTCTCTCTCTCTCTCTCTCTCTCTCTCTCTCTAAGTTAATTATCTCCCTCAAATGCGGTGATTGGGGTCAAGGGATTAGTTGTGTCAAGGGGCTGTACTTGAAATAAAAGGTAATGATGGTGATGATGGTGATGATGATGGTGAAGATATAATTTTTTCTCTGGGAAGCTTTAGTGTTGATGGTGATAGTGATGGGATTATGTATGGTGATGATGGCAGTGATGGTGGATGGTGGGAGTGTGTGGTGATGGTGAAAGTGTGGTGGTGATGGTTGTAGTGTGTGTGATGATTGACTAATGGTGGTAATGATGGTGATGGTGGTGGTGGTGGAAGTGATGATGAAGATAATGGTAACTATGATTCTTCTTCTTTTTCTTCTTTTTTTTTTCTTCTTCTTCTTCTTCTTCTTCTTCTTCTTCTTCTTCTTCTTCTTCTTCTTCTTCTTCTTCTTCTTCTTCTTCTTCTTCTTCTTCTTCTTCTTCTTCTTCTTCTTCTTCTTCTTCTTCTTCTTCTTCTTCTTCTTCTTCTTCTTCTTCTTCTTCTTCTTCTTCTTCTTCTTCTTCTTCTTCTTCTTCTTCTTCTTCTTCTTCTTCTTCTTCTTTTTCTTTTTCTTTTTCTTTTTCTTTTTCTTTTTCTTTTTCTTGTTCTTGTTCTTCTTCCTGATCTTGTTCTTGTTATAGTTCTTCATTTCCTCCTCCTCCTCCTCCTCCTCCTCCTCCTCCTCCTCCTCCTCCTCCTCCTCCTCCTCCTCCTCCTCCCTCATTCACTATTGTCTTCCACTCTATCCAACTTTTTAATGCAGGTTCCTCTAATTAATTTTCCAGGATATTCGGGGACCGCGCGGGAAATATTTGCAGGACGTTTAAAATATTGTCTGTCATTAAACGCGCCACGAAAATTATATATGTCGCCCGTGAATTCTATTATTTTCAGAGCATTTCAAATTTTTTTCCCGCTTGTGATATTTCTAACTTTTTTTTTCTCTCTCTTCTACAGGTAAGTGTGATGGAGGGAAGGAGGGAAGGAGAAAAAAAGGAAAGAAGGAAGGAAGGAAAGAAGGAATGAAGTGAATGGAGAGAAGATCAGGTGGACAAGTGGAGATAAGGTAGGAAAATGGAGGTAAGTGGAGGTGGTGGAGGTAAAGAGTAAAGGAAAGTATAAGTTGAGAGGAGGAAAGATGGAGATGTGGAGAGAAGAGTTAGAGAAATGGAGGAAAAGGAGAGAGAAAGTAAGTTTAGGGAGGAAAAGAAGAAAAAAACAGATATAAATAAAGATTAATAAAAGAGCATAAGGGACCAAGAGAGAGAGAGAGAGAGAGAGAGAGAGAGAGAGAGAGAGAGAGAGAGAGAGAGAGAGAGAGAGAGAGAGAGAGCGAGCGAGCAAGCACCGTTTCCCTCTCTCACTGTAAGTAATCAAACGGTCATTTTTAAAGCCTTTTCTCTACATTTTTCCATTTACTGTCTCTTCCCCTCTTCTGTTTCTACCTCCAGCAAAACTCCCCTCCCACTCTCTCTCTCTCTCTCTCTCTCTCTCTCTCTCTCTCTCTCTCTCTCTCTCTCTCTCTCTCTCTCTCTCTCTCTCTCTCTCTCTCTCTCTCTCTGCCATTGTTGTCGCGTCCATTTGCATTTTTCTCTCATTCTCCTTTTATCGTCTGCTTTATTCTTCTCACTTTGCATTTTTTTTGTCCTAGAATCAAATCACGGGCTGTTCATCTCTCTCTCTCTCTCTCTCTCTCTCTCTCTCTCTCTCTCTCTCTCTCTCTCTCTCTCTCTCTCTCTCTCTCTCTCTCTCTCTCTCTCTCTCTCTCTCTCTCTCTCTCTCTCTCTCTCTCTCTCTAAGGGTAGCAAATAAATTTAGAGATGAGGAATATTTAAGGGAGAGCAAAGGGTATGTAAGGGATGGGGAAGGGAGAAGAAAGAGTGTTTAAAGGAAGACTTAGTTTAATATAAGGGAAGCAAAGATTTAAAAGCTATAGAGTGTTTAAAGGAAAGGAAAGGGAGTTTAAAGGGAGATTCTTGGTTAAATGCAAGGAAAGCATAGCCAAATAATTTTAAGGGAGGGGAAGTGACGTTTAAGGGAGATTCCTGGCTTTGATTTAAGAGTAGTATTAGTTAAAGGAGAGGAAAGGATGTTTAAGAAAGGGAAAAATATAGCTTAACCCTTTATTACATTGGACATCCTGCGTTAACCTTCCTAGCAGTGTAAAAAGGGTTTGCATAGAGACACATAAGAGAAAAAGGAGAAAGCTGACTGTTAATTTGATTTTTTTTCGCACTCTACAAAAATATTCAAGACAGGTTAGCACAAAGAGTGTCTAATAAGCTGTAGGTATAGAGGGGAAAATTTGATAGTGAAAGAGTTAAAGAAAAAGAGTATTAAGAGAAAAATTTTAGACTTAGCTTAACGGTAATGGATGTTTAAGGGAAAATAATTGGCGTTTAAAGGGAGACTTGGCTTTTGTGTATTAAGAGAACCATAGAGATCTTAAGGAAAAGAATTAGGTAAGGGAAAGTAGGAGACGTGTTTAAAGGAGGTCTTGGGTTTGATGTAAGGGAAGCTTGGGTCAACAGAGAAGGTTCAACAATTCCCTGGAGACCAAACACGGTGGTTAGGGAGCGTCAATATTAGGAGGGGTTATTAAGGGGGGCGGCACTCCCTCCCTGCCCCCTTAACCTTCCGTCACCTCCCCATCAGTGTGTTTGCTGGTCCTTTCCTGTGTTTGTTGGTGTGTGTTTGTGTTTGTCTTGCTGGTGTGTTGGTTGTCTGTGTTTGGCCTTTTTCTGTCTGTCCTTCTGTCTGTCTGTCTGTCTGTCTGTCTGTTTGTCTCTGTGTCTGTCTATCGTTCTGTCTGTCCGTCTGTCTGTCTCTTAATCTTAGTAGGAAGAGACATATAGTTAGATAGATAAATAATTAGATAGATAGGTAGATAGATAAATAAATAGAGAGAGAGAGAGAGAGAGAGAGAGAGAGAGAGAGAGAGAGAGAGAGAGAGAGAGAGAGAGAGAGAGAGAGAGAGAGAGAGAGAGAGAGATGTACAAGCGAACCTAGTTAACTGCCTCAGCCATTCATTTGATTTATTTTCTTTATTTTTGCTGAGATCGGAATAAAGTTTACAGAGGCGAGCTTAATTTTGGCAAGTTTAAAGATTACTGGAATTTTTTGGCTGTTTAGACAAGACTCGGCTTAGCGTCAACTTTCGAGTAGGAGGAGGAGGAGGAGGAGGAGGAGGAGGAGGAGGAGGAGGAGGAGGAGGAGGAGGAGGAGGAGGATGAGGAGGATTATAGATTAGGATAGAACGTTGAGAAAGAGAGAAGGAAGGAGAATAAGAAGGAGGAGGAGGAGGAGGAGGAGGAGAAAGGGAGTCTGGATTAGGAGAGGAGGTCAAGAAAGAGGAGGAATGAGGAGGAGGAGGAGGTACAGGAAAGCAGTATGGATTAGGAGAGAAGCTTATGGAAGGAAGGAGGAGGAGGAGGAGGAGGAGAAGGAGGGATGGATAAAGGGAGGAAGAGGAAGATGTTAGGAAACGAGAGACTGGAATACTTCATGGAGGGAAAAAAAGGAGAAATGCAGATGTGTTAGAGGAAAAGGAAAGAATAAGAGTAGGAAGGAAAGGAAAAGAGGGAAAAATAAGGAAATTTAAATAGAAAGGTAAGGAAAAGGATAAACAGATGGAGAAGCAGAGGTGATAAAGAGGGAAAAAGGCACACAGAGAGAAAGACGTAAATGAAACTAAGGAAACTAACGTAAATGAAAGCAAGGAATAAAAAAAAAACGAAAAGGGAGGAAAAAGAATAAGAAAAAAGACAAAAAAAAATACAAAATCTAAAAAAAAAATAACGAAATGAAAAACAATACAAAAGAAAACGGAAACATCAACAACAACAAAAACAGAAACACGAAGAGAATAAAAAGAAGAAACCAGGAAGTAAAGAGAAGAGGAGGAAGTGTAGGAGGAAGAGGAAGAGGAAGAGGAAGGGAGTGCTTATGGGGGGCTATGAATCCTGTCGTACTAAATGGAGGTGAAGTTATGACCCTCACAGCTTAAGTGTCACCGAGGGAGGAGGAGGAGGAGGAGGAGGAGGAGGAGGAGGAGGAGGAGGAGGAGGAGGAGGAGGAGGAGAAGGAGGAGGAAGAGGAGGAGGAGGAAGGGACTGGAGTAAGAGAAGAGTAAGGGAGAACAGTTAGGGGAAGACAGGAGGAGTGAGGGGAAGAGAGGAGGAGGAGGAGTGAGGGGAAGAGAAGAGAGGAAGACGAGGTTGACGGAAGGGGAAAAGGGAGGCTGGAATAAGGGAAAGTGAGGTCATTATGAGGGAGAAGAAGGAATCCAGGGCTGAGGGGAAGAGGAGAAGAACTGGGTAAAGGGAAGAGGGGGAGAGAAAAGGAGAGTAAAGTGAAGGGAAGAGAGAGGGAGACTAAATGAGGAAGAAAGTGAAGAGTGAAGAAAGACAGAGAGGAAAAGTGAGAGGAAAGCTTTGAATTAGCGATGAAATGAGGAGAAAACAACGAGAAGAATTGTGAGGGGAGACTACGAGAGGTGAGGGGAGATGGTAATGAATGGAGGGAGGAAGTGAAGAGTAAGGGGAGAGAGGAGAGATAAAGGGTGAAGGAGGGCGATAAGAAGTGAGGGGAGACCATTGATGAAGGGAGGAGAGATTGAGTGAGGGGAGATGGTGAGAGGAGAGGGAAGACCGAAAGAAGTGTAGGGAAGTCTCCTCCTCCTCCTCCTCCTCCTCCTCCTCCTCCTCCTCCTCCTCCTCCTCCTCCATTCTTTTTAACCTAGATCCAGATTCTATTCATACAAATTCTTACATTACTCACCCTCTCTCTCTCTCTCTCTCTCTCTCTCTCTCTCTCTCTCTCTCTCTCTCTCTCTCTCTCTCTCTCTCTCTCTCTCTCTCTCTCTCTCTCTCTCTCTCTCTCTGGGTAATATTTACATCATGGAGTTTGCCAAGAGACACGTGGAAGGGGAGACTGATGGGAAAGAATAGGAGAGGGGAGATTTCTGGCACCAGCAAATAAGGGTGGATGGGGAGGGTGATGGGGTGATGGGGTGATGGGGAGTGTTCGTCATAATGGGTTCTAATGGGGTCAGTCAGGGTTCTCTCTCTCTCTCTCTCTCTCTCTCTCTCTCTCTCTCTCTCTCTCTCTCTCTCTCTCTCTCTCTCTCTCTCTCTCTCTCTCTCTCTCTCTCTCTTCTCAGTATTTGTTCTACTTTATTTTTTCCCTCTTCTCTTTGTATTTTGTTTCCTTTTTCTCTTTCTCCTTTCCTACTTGTAGTTCTTTATTTCCTGTTACTCTTTTTTATTTTATTTTCTTTCCTTCTTTCCTGTTACTCTAATTTCTGTATTTCTTTTTCTTTCCTTCGCCTACCAGTCCTTCCCTTCTCTTCCCTTTCTTTTCCTTCCCTTTCTTTCCCTTCTCTTCCCTTCTGTTCTTTTCCTTTTCCTTTTAGTACCTTCACCTTCCTCTGTGCTTCTTTCTACCCTCTCCGTTTTCTTCGTATTCATTCCTGGCCCTTCCCTTCCCTTCTCTTCCCTTCCCTTCCCTTCCCTTCCCTTCTCTTCCCTTCCCTTCCCTTCCCTTCCCTTCCCTTCCCTTCCCTTCCCTTCCCTTCCCTTCCTTTTCCTCTTAGCGCTTTCACCTCCCTCAATGCTTCTTTCTACCCTTCTCCCTTCCCTTCGTATTCCTTCCTGGCCGTTCCCTTCCCTTCCTTCAACGTTCGGTGCATTACACTCGACACACACACAGGCGGGGACGTGAGGACACAATTAACTAAGCTAGATAATCATAAATAGATCGATGGAAGCCAGTGGGTCTCAACAACGGTATGGATTCACCTGATAATGCTGATAAATTGTTTGCCAGAGAGAGAGAGAGAGAGAGAGAGAGAGAGAGAGAGGGAGAGAGTAAAATGGCTTCTGTTCCTTCGTTTACTACCTGGTGTGATGATGAAGCCAATAATGGGGGGTATAATTAAGTTACCTGAACACTTCCCCCGAAATATTATGAACAGGTGCATTTAGTGATGAGAAAACGGGAAAGAGGACAAGAGAAAACGAGAGAGGAGAGGAGAGATATAACGAGGGAGAGGGAGAGACGAAACATGAAGGAAGGAAAGAAGAGGCATGAGAGAGAAGGAGAGAAGAAGCATAACGAGAGAAGAAGAGGACACATAACAAGAGAGAAATAAAGAAGAGACATAACGAAGGAGAAGGAGAGAAGAGGATTGAGAGAGAGGAGAGGAGACAACGAGAGAAAGAGAAAAGAGACATAAGAGAGAAGGAGAGGAGACAACGAGAGAGAATGAGAGGAGAGACATGAGAGAGAAGGAGAAGAGACGGTAGGTAAACTAATGAAGGAAAAGAGAGACAGAAAATAATAGATAAGTAAAAGAAAGAAGAGAGAAAAGAGAGAAGAAAAATAGATATAACAAACAAGGAGATAATGAATGCATGAAGAGAGACAAAGATAATTAATTAACTGAAACAAGGAAGAAAGAAACAGAAGATAGAGTGGACAAGTTAACCAAACAAGAGAGAGAGAGAGAGAGAGAGAGAGAGAGAGAGAGAGAGAGAGAGAGAGAGAGAGAGAGAGAGAGAGAGAGAGAGAGAGAGAATTAATGAGCCAATCAAGAAATAAAGAAAGACAAGGAAAAAATAGACGAGAGAGAAAAAAAGAAAACAGATGAACCAAACAAGAAAGAGAGGGAGAGAGAGAAAAAAAAAGAGCAAGAGATAAAAAAACAAGTGAACCAAGCAAGAAAGAGAAAAGAAAGAGATAGAGAAGGAAAAAAGAGAATAAACAAATGAAGGAAAGATTAAAGAGAAAAATGCATGAAAAAAACAACAAATTTTCTTGGAACCTTGAAATAAACACAACTCTCTCTCTCTCTCTCTCTCTCTCTCTCTCTCTCTCTCTCTCTCTCTCTCTCTCTCTCTCTCTCTCTCTCTCTCTCTCTCCCTCTCCCTCTCTTACTCTCCCTCTCTTACTCTTCCTTAAGCTAATTAGTAGGGTGAGGTGAGAGGGGGAGAGTTGCTAATTACAGGTAAGAGCGCTGTTATTTTTCCGGTGTTTACTTGAGGTGTTGAAACTCAGGTGGGCGGGAATTTAAACACACCTATCTTGCGGGCGGCGTGACGCTACTTCCCACATTAGTCAAGGACGAGACACAGGGGGGCGGGGGGAAGGGAACATAGAGACACAGGCAGAGAAGGGAATGGGAAGAGAAAATAGGGGAAGGACGAGACACAAGAAGGGAAGGGAAGGGAAGGGAAGGAAATGTAGAGACACAGGCAGGGAAGGGAAGGAACGGAAGGGAATGAAAGGGAAAGACACAGGTTGGGAAAGGGAAAGGAAATGAAGGAAGGAAAGGAAAGGAAGGGAAAGGGAAAGAAGGAAAGGGAAGGGAAGGGAAGGAGAAGGAACGGATGACTGTTAGTATGTTAGAGTGCTAAATTGGGTGAAGGTATTGGGTTAAGAGAGAGAGAGAGAGAGAGAGAGAGAGAGAGAGAGAGAGAGAGAGAGAGAGAGAGAGAGAGAGAGAGAGAGAGAGAGAGAGATAGCATTTTGAGTCACAACAATGAGGTCAGATGACGCCGACAGAGAGAGAGAGAGAGAGAGAGAGAGAGAGAGAGAGAGAGAGAGAGAGAGAGAGAGAGAGAGAGAGAGAGAGAGAGTAAATCCTCAATCCTCTTAAGATGCTTCTGCTCCGTGTCCGCCATAGACGTAGAAGGAGAGAGAGAGAGAGAGAGAGAGAGAGAGAGAGAGAGAGAGAGAGAGAGAGAGAGAGAGAGAGAGAGAGAGAGAGAGAGAGAGAGAGAGAGAGAGAGAGAGAGATAGGTAAGACTGAAGGACGAGAGGGGAGAAAAAGGGGAGGGAAAGGTGGGGAAGTGACACATTGGGGCTTCTACCTGGCAGGTGTATGGATGCCTCTGTTCACCTGTGTAGAAGGACATCTCTAGTTGTTGTTGTTGTTGTTGTTGTTACTTTTGTTGTTGTTGTTTATGGTGTTAGAAGTGATGCTTTCTTCTTTCTCTCCTTCTTTTTCTTCTCGTTCTTCTTCTCCTTCTTCATCTTCTTCTTCTTCATCATCTTCTTCTTCTTCTTCTTCTTCATCTTCTTCTTCATCTTCATCTTCTTCTTCATCTTCTTCTTCTTCTTCTTCTTCATCTTCATCTTCATCTTCTTCATCTTCTTCATCTTCATCTTCATCTTCTTCTTCATCTTCATCTTCATCTTCATCTTCATCTTCTTCTTGGGTCGATGCGTCTTCTGTATAATAAGGCTGGTATTTTCGCCTTTGATAGCTGAGGAGAGAGAGAGAGAGAGAGAGAGAGAGAGAGAGAGAGAGAGAGAGAGAGAGAGAGAGAGAGAGAGAGAGAGAGAGAGAGACAGACAGACAGCGCGAGGTTAGAGAAAATAAAAGGTGTCCGAAGAAGGAGATAAGGAGAAGGTAAAGGAGGAGAGCTCGAGAAGAAGAGGCGATGAAAGAAGAGGAGGAGGAGGAGGAGGAGGAGGAGAGTGAAGGTGTTAGGGAAGAGGAGGTCAAGAGGAAGAGGTGTTTTTTGGTTGTCGTAGGAATGAGAAGCTCTAGGAGACAGTCACGAGGAGGAGGAGGAGGAGGAGGAGGAGGAGGAGGAAAAAGGGGATGAAGATAAAGAACACAGGAATAGGTGCAAGGAATGGAGGAATGTGGTAAAAAAAAATGTGAACGTAGGAAGAGAAGAAAAAAGAATGATTATTGACGGAGAAAGATAAAACAAAGGAGAAAAACACACACACACACACACACACACACTCACTCACACACGCACACACATGATAAATAAAAAAAATAACAATAACAACTACCTGTTATAATTTACTTGGCCTTTACAGTAGGAGAACACATACTCGTACATACTGTCTACAAGAGAACCTTCAGCCAGGGTCTATTGGATTCAAGGAGGAAAAGAGACGAGAGGAGAGAGAAGATGAAATGAATATGTATCAGGCAAAAGACACGCCTTGTACAACTAATATAGAGAGAGTGTGTGTGTGTGTGTGTGTGTGTGTGTGTGTGTGTGTGTGTGTGTGTGTGTGTTGAAGGGACGAGCTGGGGGGAGTGAGGTGGTGGTGGCGGTGAAATGAGATAGAGAAGCGAGCTGATGGGAAAGAGATGAGGGCTGTAGGGGAAGATTGAACCTGGATGTCCTTTTTTTCCCTTGATGTTTTTTTTTTTCCCCCTCTTGTGTAGCCTTCCTTTGGTGTTTCTGATTCTCGAGGGTCTTCACTATACCCTCGTCTGTCTCTTTTATTATCTCTTATGCAGTTCTTTCAGTGTCTTCTTCAGCCTTTCTCTTCATCTGTATTTTTTGGTCTGGAGAAATTAGGAAGCATTAGAGAGGATGGGCAAAGATGAGGAAAGGAAGAAAAAGGAAAAATAAATAAGAAGGACGGAAAGGAGTACATGGAGGAAAGGGAAAGAAAGCAGGAAGGACTGGGAAAGATTGGTTAGGGAAAATACAGTCATGAAAGAAAACGGAACTGAGGAAAAGTGTTAATTCGGCAAGAACACTTATCTATAGGAAAAAAAAACACTCATGAAAACAAATAATCAATAAACTATAAAAAAAATAATCCTAGTGAGAAAAGAAAGCGTTGAAGAATAAGAGCAACAGAGTGACAGGAAAAGAAATAAATGAATAAATAATGAACGAGACAGAGTAATAAAGAGAAATAGAAAACAAAAAAAAAAAAAAAAAAAAAAAAAAAACGAGAATGAGTGGTGAGAGAGGATGCGTCAGTGTGTGCCAGGATAGGAAGGGTACAGCGCAGGGTGTGGCTGTGGGAGGAGGGGGAGGGTGTGGAGAAGGTTGGATGGGTGGCAGGGGTGGTTTTTGATCCTGTAGAAGTCCTTAGTATCCTTGGTGATCCTCTTGTGCGAGGGAAAGATGGTGGTGATGAGGCGAGCATCCCCAGGCGACGTGAAAGGATTCCTGTGGTTATTACGTGGGGAGGAAAGACGTGTGTGTGTGTGTATGTGTGTGTGTGTGTGTGTGTGTGTGTGTTTAAATTTTAGCGTTTCTCAATATTTTCCCTTTTTTTTTATCTGCTTTGGATATTGCTTCTGCCTCTGTCTGTCTGTCTGTCTGTCTGTCTGTCTGTACCTATCTCTCTGTCCTTTCATTTATTCTTTCAATCATTTCTTTCCTTATTAATTTTCTGCCATTATTTACTGTCATTATTTACTCTCTCTCTCTCTCTCTCTCTCTCTCTCTCTCTCTCTCTCTCTCTCTCTCTCTCTCTCTCTCTCTCTCTCTCTCTCTCTCTCTCTCGCTCATAAACCTAATATCAAAGACCTCTCAAAAGGACAAGGAAAAAAAAGGGGATCAGAACAATTTAAAATATGAGTGTGTGTGTGTGTGTGTGTGTGTGTGTGTGTGTGTGTGTGTGTGTGTGTGTGTGTGTGTGTGTGTGTGTGTGTGTGTGTGTCTGTGTCAGTAGGTTTCTAGGAGACGGAAGAAGTTGAGGAATAAAAGAAGGAAGATAACGATTTAAGAAAGATAAAGATTAAAGGAAGGTAAATTTAAATGATTAAGAAGAGAAGGATGAGAGAATAAAGGGGAGAGAAGGGATAAGGATAGAAGGAAAGGAAGAAGGAAGAGGAGTAAGAAAAAGGAGGAAAGGGGGAAGAATGGTGAAAATGAAGGAAGTGAAAGGGAAGCAGAAATGTAAAGGAATAAAAAGATGAGGGAATTGGAAGGAAATGAAGGGAGAAAAGAAGGAAGAGAGAATGGTGGAAAAGGAAAATAAAAAAGAGGAAAGAGGAAAGAAGGAATGCAAGAGGAAGGAAAAAAAGCAAAGAATAATTGATATAAACACAGTACCAGGAACTATACCATGAATATTTAACACACACACACACACACACACACACACACACACACACACACACACACACACACACACACACACACACACATACATGAATAATTCGCCAGCCAGATGCCGCTGTGTGTATGCTCCGGGTTGTTAAGGGGCGACCTTCTCATTTACACACACACACACACACACACACACACACACACACACACACACACACACACACACACACACACACACACTGATGCCGACATATACATACACATGCTTACATTTTTAAAGCAGTATGGATTTCCAATTTTTATGAGCGTTACACACACACACACACACACACACACACACACACACACACACACACACACACACACACACACACACACACACACACACACACTTTTCGGTAAGGAGGATAAATAGTAACATAGTAAATGGGGGTGAATAACAGATAGAAAGACAAAATAAGACTAGAAACAATGACAGAGAAATGAGGAACAAAAGAAGTAATAATAAAACAATCTGTAAATAAGAAAAAGAAAAATAGCAGAGAAAAAAATAGGAACAAAAAATGAGATAATAAACGGATGACTAAACAAAAACAATAATAAGGAATAGAAGGACCATAAACCAACAAAGAAACAGTAAATAATTAATAACAGAAATAAAAAAAAAGAAAATGAAATTACAGAAAATTACAGAAAAAGGAAAATTGTAAGAATAAAAAAAAAAGCGAAAATGTGTAAGGAGGAAATAATAAACTATACAATTAATGAACAAATAAATAGACACATAAATAAATAAATGACTGTACTAAGCCACGGGTAGTAAATCAGATGAATAATGAATGAACAGAGAAGAGTAAATAGAGATGAGGGGAGAAATAATCAACGTCAATAAAGATGAACAATGGAACAAAGGACAATAATAAAGCACTGACAATAAATTAAGTGAATAGTGAATGAAGAGATAATAGACATAAATAGTAATAAATGAGGAAGAGAAAGAAAAGGAGGAGGAACAAGAATAAGAGGAAGGAAAGTAAAATAAACAACGCCAAAATAGATAAAAACAACAACAACAACAACAACAACAAACTATAATAATAAACAGGTACTAAATTGCATAAATAAGGAATAAGTAAACTGTAAGCGTAAACAAATATAAAAGAAACCAAACAAATAAACAAACAATTGAGAAAATGTTAAAAAAAAAAAAAGATAGGTTGCTAATTAGATTAATAACGAAATGAATGGATATAAACGAGAATAGCAATAAGAGAAAGAGCAAAACATAAACAAACGGTTGAGAAAGAATGATAAAAAAAAAAAAGGTAGGGATTAATGATATATAAGGTGAATAATGAAAGAACGGATAACAAGCGTGAATAGCGATGAATGAGAGAACAAAACAAACGAAGATAATGATAATAATAATAATAATAATAATAATAAAAACCCCAGGTATTATATATGATAAAAATGATAGAATATATAGATACAAACGTATATAACATAGGTAACAAAGACATAGATAAAATAGATGATAAAGATATAGGTACTAGACAAAAAAAAATAGATAACAAAAACAAATAACAGAAAACAAAAAAAACATTGAAAACACAGAAAATATAAACAAAATATATATAAAAAACAACAACAAGAACCACAAAACAACAATACTCACACAACAATAGATTAAACAAAACAATAAACAAATAAGAGAGGAAGAACATGATGAATGAGTGAAAGTGATGAATGGAAGGATGAAACAAACAAGAGGGAGTAGAAGGTGGGGAGGGGGGTAAGCGCCTCTCTTCGCCAAGGTGACCTAAAGTGATGGTGAACCTTGACCTCTCACCTGCCCTTCTGTCTGACCTTTGGCGCCCTGCACTGAAATAGCACGAGGGGAGTTGTGACTGTAGCTGTATTAAGGACGCCTGGTGTACTGGTGGTGGTGGTGGTGGTGGTGGTGGTGGTGGTGGTAGTAGTTATTGTTGTTGTTGTGATGTTGTAGTAGTGGTAATCTTGGTAGTGGTAGTGGTGGTAGTATTGGTAATGTAATAATAATGATAATCGTAATAATAATGAAAATAATGTTAATTCTACTACTACTACTACTACTACTACTACTACTACTACTACTACTACTACTACTACTACTACTACTACTACTACTACTACTACTACTACCGCCATCATCACCACCATCACTACTATGACTATTATCTTAAGTATCATTACTGAGAGAGAGAGAGAGAGAGAGAGAGAGAGAGAGAGAGAGAGAGAGAGAGAGAGAGAGAGAGAGAGAGAGAGAGAGAGAGAAATTCAAGGTCCATTCTGCTTTCTATCGTTATTAAAGGTGTGTGTGTGTGTGTGTGTGTGTGTGTGTGTGTGTGTGTGTGTGTCGCCAGGTGTGCACAGGTCAACACAGCCTCTCACCTGAGGTAATTAAGGCAAGACCAGGACCTTCCAATTATCACGATCTCACCTGTTTGGAGGAAGAGGAGGAGGAAGAGGAGGAAGAGGAGGAAGAGGAGGAGGAGGAGCAAAGCAAGGAGACACATTTGTAGGAGAATAAATAGAGACGATGAAGGAAGGAGGAAGTGGAAGAGAGGAATGAAAATCTAGAAGAAGGAAGAAGAGAAGGAAGAGGAAGTGGAGGAGGAGGAGATGCAGTAGTGAAAGAACATAATAGAGTGAGAAGGACAATGAAGAGATGGAGAAATGGAATAGAAGGATAAGGAGAAGGAGAAAGAAGAGAAGGAAGAAGAGGAGGAGGAGGAGGTATTGCTGATAAAGGAGGCATGGAGGGAAGGAGGTAACGGGATGAGGTAATGGAGGAGAGAATTGGAGGAGAAGTAGGTCATGGCAGGAGGAGGAAGAGGAGGAGGATGGAGGAGGAGGGATATGAGTGGAAACCGATGGAGAGGAGAGATGGAATAGGTGGAGGAATGGAATGGAGTGTATTGGAGTGGAGAGAGAGAGAGAGAGAGAGAGAGAGAGAGAGAGAGAGAGAGAGAGAGAGAGAGAGAGAGAGAGAGAGAGAGAGAGAGAAAAGAGAACAGACTGATGAATAAGAAGTGAATAAATAATGGAGAAATAGAATAAGCATGGACATCAAGAATAATGAATAAAAAATGAAACAGAGATGATATACAGTGAATGTGTATAAAGGGGCTTGAATTATTTGAACCCTTGTCTGTCTGTGTGTCTGTTTGCCTGTCACTCTAACTTGTATGTCAGAGAGAGAGAGAGAGAGAGAGAGAGAGAGAGAGAGAGAGAGAGAGAGAGAGAGAGAGAGAGAGAGAGAGAGAGGCGATGAAACAAGTGAAGAGGAAGAGTTCAGGTGGTAGAAAGGAAGGAAAGAAGAGGAGGAGGAGGAGGAGGAGGAGGAGGAGGAGGAGGAGGAGGAGGAGGAGGAGGAGGAGGAGGTTAAAGGGAACAACCCTCTTGGGAAATTAGTCGTTGTGTGAACTGAGTAGGAAGTTGAGGAGGAGGAGGAGGAGGAGGAGGAGGAGGAGGAGGAGGAGGAGGAGGAGATAGAATAGTAAAATATGCAAGCCAAAATTAAATTCAATACGATAACATCCTCCTCCCGTTTTCTTTTTCTAATTATTTCTTACACGCATTGAATCACAAGTTTGTATTTTCCTCCTCCTTCCGATGTAATTTTTTTGTGTAATCTTCCCTCTCTATATGTAATTATTTGATATGCTTTTTTAATGTAATGTTTCCCTTTGTTGTATAATATTCTCGTATGTAATTTCCTTTTGTTACTTTCTTCTTTTGTATGTAAGATTGTAGGTATTTTATGTAATATTTCTCTTTCTTGTGTCATTTATCTTACGTAATTCCTTGTATAATTTACTTTGTTATGCAAGTTATGTAATATTTTCTTTCATTATATAAGTGTAGCATCCTTATGTAATCCCTGTGTAACCTTTCTATCTATAATAATTTCTTACAAATTTTGAAAGCACACATTTGTATTATCCCTTTCATTCCTCCTGTAACCCTTTCCTCGCCCTTCGTCAGCTTCGGGGTAATAAAGTTCTATAATGAGGAGGCAGAGTCGAACATCACACTGAAAGAAAGAGAATTAGCGCCCTTGGGAAAGTTTGTTTTTTTCCTCCCAAGTTGGACGTGTGGGATATTGTTGTTTACATCTGGTTATCAGCCTCTCCCTTGCTCCCTCTTTCGTTCCCCTCGCGTGTCTCTCTCTCTCTCTCTCTCTCTCTCTCTCTCTCTCTCTCTCTCTCTCTCTCTCTCTCTCTCTCTCTCTCTCTCTCTCTCTCTCTCTCTCTCTCTCTCTCCTGCTTTATCAATGTCTCCTTTTCTCTCTTTCCTTATTGTCTTTTTTTTTTCTTCTTGGGAATTTCTTTGTGTTGTTTTTGTTTTCAATTGTTTTATATTTGTGTGTTTTCCTCTTTGTTGTGTTGTTTCTAATATCTTGTCAGCTGTGTTCTGTGTTTTCCTTTATGTCTTGGTTTAATTTCTTTTTTTCATTTTTATTTTCCCTTTCTTTCCTCATTTTTCTTTCCTACTTTTCTCTCGTTTTTTCCATTTTCTCTCCTTTTCTCCTTATTTTTTCCTACTGTTCTTTCTTTCACTTTCGTAGCTCATCCTCTCTTTCTTCTTTCAGTGCCCACCCATTCCTTTCTTTCTTTCTTTCTCTTCCCTTCTCTTCCCTTTCCTTTCTTTCTCTCTTTTTTTCTTCTTCCTACCTTTGTCTTCCATTTCGTCGCCTATCTTTCCTTCTCTAGCTCCTCTTCGCTTTTTTCTCCTGTCTACTCCTTCCTTTATTTCTTTCTCTTCTCTTTCCTTCCTTTTCTCCGTTTTCTCTTATTTTCCCCTTTTTTCCCTTTCCTTTTGTCACTCTTCTTTTTCTTCCTTCTTTAGCTCTTCCTTGCTTTCTCCTTCTGTCTATTCCTTCTCTTCTTTTCTCTCTCCTTTCCCCTCTCATCATTTTTTTTTATTTCCTTTCTTTTAAACCAACAAGTTCACTGGTATGTTCTTTTCCTGTATTCTTTTCTATTTTCTTTTATTCCCTTTCTTTTCCATCATCCTTTCATCATTTTCCTCACACCTCTCTCCTGCTTTCCTCTAATCCAGCCTTTCTCTTTCAATCTTTTTTCCCGATTCTGATTGTTTATATCCATTTCCCTTATCTTATATTCCCTCTTCTCCCTTTCCTTTCCTTCCCTTCTTTACTTTCATATTCCCTGTTCCCCCTCCTTCTCTCCTGTACCTTCCAAACTTACCTTTTCCCCCTTCCCCTCGTAAATCTGTCCCTCCCCTCTTCCCTTTATGACCCAGTTTCCCCTCTTATGAAAAAAAAATTACTGTTCTTTTCTTTCTCTTTCTCTCTCTCTCCCCATTTTCCCTTCCCCCACTCTGCCTATCCCCAAGTAGTCTTTTTTTCTCTCTCTCCCTTCTCTCTTCAATTTCCTTTACATCTCTAAAAAAAATTCTTGTATTCCAGTTCTCTTCTCCCTTTTTTATCTTTTTTTTATCTTTCTTTTTCTTCCTTGTGCAGTTTCCTTATGTATCTTAAATATTCATCTTCATTCCCTCTTTCTTCCCTTTTTATTTCTCCCCTTGCCTTTCTCTTTTCTCCCTTTCGGTGCAGTTTCCTTAGGTATCTTAAAATTTCCCCTCTCCCTTTCTCTTTCCTTCATTTTTTCCCTCTCGTTGCCCGCCCTCCCACCGCCCAGTTCTCTTACATATCATCCTCACTAGAATTATGTTTTTTCTTTATCTTTCCTCCTCTCCTGTTTTCCTCTCTCTCCTCTTCCTTTTTGCTCCTCGTCCCTCTTCTTCGCAAAATTTCGTGTCTATACTAAAAAATAATCTTTTTTCTAATTTCTCTCCCTCCGTTCTTCTTCTCGTTTCCTTATTCCTTTTCGTCTTCTTCTTCTTCCTTTCTTCACAAAATTCCTTTACGTATTTTAAAAATTAATCTTTTTCTCTCCTCCTTCTCCTATTCCCCATCCTGTTCTTCTTCCTTTCCACTCTTCCATCTCATTTCTCCTCTTCCTTTCCACTCCTATTCCTTTCAAAAGTTTCTACCTATCCCAAAACATCACCCTAGCCTACCATTTTTTCCTTCTTATTCCTTCTTTCCTTTCCCTTCTTCACCTGCTTCTCATTTTTTTCTCTCCCATTCCCTACTTCCCTCCTTCCAACACATTCTTTTCTCAAAACTCATCTTTTCCTTATTTTTTCTTCTTTCCATCTTCCTTTTTTGCCTCCTTTTCGTCTTTACTTCTCCTCCTCCTCCTCCTCCTCCTCCTCCTCCTCCTATTCTATTCATTATCATCCTCCTCTTATTCTATTCTTCCTATTGTATTCTTCCTGTTTTGTTCTACCTATTCCGTTCTTTCTCCTATTCTATGCTTGATCCTCCTCTTATTTTATTCTTCCTGATATACTCGTATTCTTCCTATTCTTCTCCCTACTCTATTCCTCCCAATATACTCGTACTCTTCCTCCTATTCTATTCTTCGCCCTCCTCCACCTCCCCCTATTCCAAAAACAATCACCCTTTCCTAACTTCCTCCTCCTCCTCCTCCTCCTCCTCCTCCTCCTCCTCCTCCTCCTCCTCCTCCTCCTCCTCCTCCTCCTCCTCCTCCTGCCGCAGAGTATTGGAGGACAGGAAGAATACAAATCAGGACTGAGGCCTTCATGCTGCCGCCTCACAACCCCACCAGGCACTCCTAGTTCCCAAACGCGTGTATTCCTCCGCCGCCCTCGTTAAACCTGCAGTAAATAAAGAAGAACGACCCTGCGTTTGTCTGTGGGGGGTGGCTGGGATACTGGGGATAAGGGGAGGGTGTAAGGGGCAGTAAGGGAAAATGGGTTTTTTTTTTTAAGGGTGTGTTAAAACTTAGGGACTTTTTTTCCGTTTTCTTTTTTCTGCTAAGGGTTTGGAATGAATGTGTGTTGGAAATGAGTTTCCGTTTTCTGTTTTCCGTTTTTTTTTTTCTTGGTAGGGCGTGTGCGAAAGGGTACATTCTTATGGGTGAAGGAAATATACTTTGAAATGGGAAACAGGGGATGGGTGATAGGGGAGGGGAGGGGAGAAAAGGAATAGATGAGATGGGGAGAAATTAAATATTGAGAGAGAAAGGAAAAATTAGATATACGAAGGAAAGGAGAAAGAAGGAGGAAGAGGAATATTGGAAGAAGAGAAGAGGTAGAGATAGAGGGGTAGTGAAAAAAAAGGATGAAGGGATGAGAGGAAAGAATGAAGGGAGAGGAGAAAGGAATAGAAGAAGAAACAAAAGCAT
>NC_087183.1:10592367-10609867 GCF_035594125.1 Scylla paramamosain
CCTCCCGGTCCCCTTCCATCCCCGATTCCCCAAGGAGAAGAAGAAGAAGAAGAAGAAGAAGAGAAAGGGAAGTGGGTGGAGAGACTTCTAAATATTCCAGGAAAAATGTATTGCTTATGTATCTGGAAATAAAAATGTGACGGAGTTTGTGGATTTTGGTTATGAAATGTGTGTGTGTGTGTGTGTGTGTGTGTGTGTGTGTGTGTGTGTGTGTGTGTGTGTGTGTGCTGAGGGAAGTTGTCTTGTTTTGTTTATATATATTGGTTTTCTTGTTGTTTTTGTCTACGTTTTGTTTTATTGGTCGATTCGTATTGTGCGTGTTTTTTTTTTTTTTTTTTTTTTTTTTTTTAATATTCTCTTCCTTTTTTTGTGTGTTGGAAGTTTGGTCGTGTATTGATGTGAAATTTATGAATGCGTCGTGTTCCCAGTTCTTTTTCTATTTCTTTTCTTTCTTTTTTAATAGTTTCCCTCCACTGATATTTACGTTGCTTCTCTCTCTCTCTCTCTCTCTCTCTCTCTCTCTCTCTCTCTCTCTCTCTCTCTCTCTCTCTCTCTCTCTCTCTCTCTCTCGTTGTTCTTTTCTTCCTTTGTTTCATCGTTTGCTTATTCCTTATTTTCTCTTAATTCTCTTCTGGTTATCTATAATATCAGTCTATACAGTTTTTATATATCTTTATCTATCAATCTGTCTGTCTATTTATCTGTTTATCTATCTGTCTATATCTATCTGTCAGTCAAGCAATTTATCTATCTACCTATCTATTTATCTACCTATATTTAAAGAACCATCAATATATTCTTCCTTATTCTATTTACACATTGCTTGCTTTACTTTATCACACATCTTTACCACTTCCCAGCACAGTAATTCTTGGTATTGATGAAGTGAACACCTCTCCTCTTTAGTTTCCTCACCTTCCTCTATCATTTCTCCTTCTGCTTCCACCTCCACGTTTCCTCCCTCCTCGCCTCTCCTGCCTCGTATATTCTTGACGTATTGTTGTGATGGGGAGGCGCCTGGCGAGGAAATAGGGAAGCAGGGGTAGCATCTCAATTAGAATTATTCGTGACGACTGGTAGCTGTGTTGTGTAGCCGTGTAATAGTGGGTTTGTTTTTTATATAGGATGTTTGGTTAGGTGAGGTGAGGTTAGGTTAGGTTATGTTGGGTTGGGTTGTGGTAGGTTAGGTTAGGTTGGATTATGGTAGGTTAGATTGAGTTGGGTTAGGTTAAGTTGGGTTAGGTTAGGTTAGGTTAGGTTGGGTTGGGTTCGGTTAAGTTAGGTTGGGTTGGGTTCGGTTAGGTTAAGTTAGGTTGGGTTGGGTTGGGTTAGGTTAGGTTAGGTTAGGTTGGGTTAGGTTGGGTTGGGTTAGGTTAGGTTAGGTTGGTTTTGGTTAGGTTAGGTTAGGTTAGGTTGGGGTTAGGTTCGGTTAGGTTGGGTTGGGTTAGGTTAGGTTGGGTTAGGTTAGACTAGGTTAGGTTGGGTTAGGTTAGGTTAGGTTAGGTTAGGTTAGGTTAGGTCAGGTTACATGGTTTTCACATTAGGTGGAGTTCTTTGATGCTTTTGTCTTATTTTTCGTTCAGGAAGGCCTTTTTTTTATTTTATCTTAATATTGGATTTCTTTTATATAAGTAAGATTTTTGCTTTAACATTGTTAGGCTGCGTCTTATGTAACTTTTTTGACGTTAGGTGGAGTGCTTTGATGTTTTTGTTTTATTTTTTTATTCAGTAAAGGCATTTTTTTCACTTGCTCTTAAATATTTGACATTAGCAGGAGAATTTTAGTTTAAACATCATTAAGCTGGTCTTGTGTAACCTTGATTTTGACGTTAGCTGGAGTGCCTTGATGCTACTTTTCTTTCATCCAGTGAAGCCTATTTTTTTTTAATTCGTTACTGATTATTAATATCAGTGATAAGATTTTTGCTTTAACATTATTTTTGGTTGTTATTGAAAGTGCCTTTTTTTCCGGTCTTGATATTCGTGAGAGTACTCGTATTTTGGGTTTTGAGAATGGTCTAGGATTCCATTTAAAGTATTTTTCTTTTCGTGTTTTTGATTTGAGTGGTTTGACTTCTATAACTAATTTTTGGCGTCTAGGTTATTTAAATTTATTTTTCTCTCTCGTTGACGTTGAAAAGGAAATTTCCACAAAGTTATTTTTGACATTCTTCTAAATAATTTGTTGGGGCGATCGAGTCATTCCGGCTTCGCATTCACTCGTAATGTGTTTTCTTTATACAGCTTTCTGGTGGTGAGTGTTGTGTTTTGTCCCAGAGAGGAATTTTATCGATGCCAACACAAGTTTTGGCACGGAGTCTATTTTTGGACACCTATAAATGCAGCTTTCGATACCAAGCCAGAACATACGATGCCGGCAGGAGAGTCGTACCGGCAGAACCATTATCGTACATCGCTGGTGCAATTTTAGTATCATCTTTTGGCTTTAAAAGTAAACTGAGGACACTGAGAAAATATACAAGTACATGAGGAAGAGTTTATACATTACTGAGTATACATATAGCATCTTCCAGTGCATCCCAATGTATATTTCCCATTTTCTTTCGTTTTCGTTTTCTTTACGAGCATACTTTCACAAAAATGGGCGTGGGTCTTGTAGGTTTTTCCAATACATATTTCAGAAAGAGGGAAGAGAGAGAGAGAGAGAGAGAGAGAGAGAGAGAGAGAGAGAGAGAGAGAGAGAGAGAGAGAGAGAGAGAGAGAGAGGAGGGCAGGTGGACGAGAGAAGTGAATAAGGAGGAGAGGAGGGAAGGAGTTGGAATGCGAGGCTGCTAGGAGAAAAGAAGTGCAGAAAATGGTGGAGGGATTGTAAGGGATACTGTTAAAAATGGGCGCTTGAGGGGAGAGGGAAGAAAGCGGAGGTGGTGAGGGAACGGAGGAAGGAGAGAAAACCATATTAAAAGGAAAGTACTGAGGGAAATTAAAAAGACTGAAATTGAAGGTGAAATATTCGTAAAAAAAAAAAAAAAAAAATGACAAGGTGATGAATGTTGTGGAAATGAAAAAAAAAAGGAAGATAATAGACAGTTGTAAGTAAGAAAAAAATAGATAGAAGGAATAGAAGAAAAAAAGAAACAAAGAATGAGAAAGTAGGAAGAATGAAAACAAAGATAGAATAAACGTAGGAGAAACATGACTAAAAGATAATTAAAGATGTGGAAATAGGAAAGAAAGATAGATAGAACGGTTCGAAGGAAGAGGAATATGTAGAAGAAACAGAAGAGAAGAAGCAATGAATGAGAAAATAAGAAAAAAAGAAGAAAACGGAATAAATCTAGATAAAAAAAGACTGAAGATAATGAGTGATGGAAATATGAAAAAAGAAAGATGAATATGATTGGAAGAAGGATGAATAGAGAGAAGAAATAGAAGAGGGAAAAGATAAGGAAAGAAAAATATTACCAGAAGATATAGGCGAAAGAAACCAAGGAATCCAAAAAAAATGAGATATTGCCAGAGAAAAGAAAAAAAAAAGAGAAAAGAAAGCAGATAATGGAGGGAAGGAAGACAAAAAAGTAAAAGTATCTTCAGGAACAGCAATATGGCGGCGGTGGCGGTGGTGGTGGTGGTGGTGGTGGTGGTAGAAGTGTAATATTTTTTGAAAGAATGACGTAATTTCTGCCGTTTTTGTCTTCCTCTTCCTCTTCTTCTTCTTCCTCCTCCTCTTCTCCTTCCCTTTTGCCTGTAATGCATCTCCTTCCTTTTTTTCTTTTTCCTCCCTCCTTTCTTTCCTAACCTCTTCTCTAACATTTCTCTTTATTTTTTCTTTTATCATCCTCTTCCTTTGATGCTCTGTAGTATTTTTAGTGTTCTATATTCTTGCATACATTTTTCCTACTTTTTTTTCATATTTCTTTATTTTTCGTTATCTCTCAATCTTTTTCCCTGATTTAATCCTTTCAAAACTTTTTTCCTTCCCTAACGATCTTATTTGCTCTTTTCTCCAAAACTGCCTAATTTATTCTCGCACCTGCCTCGTTCCTCTTCCCTTTCTTTTATTTGCCTACCTTAACCTGCCTCAGCCTGTTTCATATCTTCCCATTCTCTTTCTTTATTACTCATTTAACTCTCCCTACCTGTTTATCTACCTCATTTTTACCTGTCTTCCTGTTTATCTTTCTATCTTCTTACCTGTCTTCATGTTTATCTGTCTACCTTGTTGAATGTCTACCTTGTTGAATGTCTACCTTGTTACCTGTTTATCTTTTTACCTGTCTTTCTGTTTATCTATTTTTGTCCATGTTCTCAATCTTGTGTTGTGTTTATTTAATTGTTTTGTTTTTTTTGTCAGTTTTTTTATATTTTTTGTATTTCTTTTGGTGTATTTTATTTTATTTATTTTTTTTTCGTGTTGTGTTGTAATTTTTATTTTCTTGTGTGTTTTGGTTTTGCATTTCTATTTCCTTAGTTTTTTTTCTATTTTTTTTCTGTTTATTGGTTTTCATTACTTTCGTTTTATGTGTTGCTTATCGTACTGTCTCTCTCTCTCTCTCTCTCTCTCTCTCTCTCTCTCTCTCTCTCTCTCTCTCTCTCTCTCTCTCTCTCTCTCTCTCTCTCTCTCTCTCTCTCTCTCTCTCTCTATCATCTGCATCATTTATTAACCTCCCTTCTCTTCCACCCTTTACCCTCCATTCCTACCTTCCCTTCCCTTCCCTTCTCCCGCGCATTCTCTCCCTCAGGCTCCCTCGTATCTTTTCTCCCTCCTTACCTGCGTCCTTGCCTTTGCTACCTGCCGCCTCTCTTGCCTGCCTCTGCGTGCCGGTCCCTCATCATGGCGGCCGGTGACTGCAGCCTTCCATCCCAGCCCAGCCTCCCTTTTCCCTTGTGGAAGTTAGGCGGAGCACGAAAGAATTCACGGTGTGGGAGGTGGTGGTGGTGGTGGTGGTGGTGGTGGTGGTGGTGGTGGTGGTAGGGAGGAGGAGAAGGAGAAGGAGGAGGAGGAGAAAGAAGATGAAAAAAGGAGAAAGAAATGGTGGTTATGTAGAAAGAAGAGATGAAAAGTAAAAGGAAAAGGAAAAAAAAAACCAAGAGGACGAGGGAGAAGAATAAGCAAGGAAAAGGAAGAAAAAGAAAGAAGAAAAAGAAGGAGGAGGAGGAGGAGGAGGAGATGACGATGAAGGTCGGAAGGAGGAAGTTGATATTAGAAAGTGGATGGATGATGATGATGATGATGATGATGATAAAGGTTTGGAGGAAGAAGAGGAGGAGGAACACAAAAGCACACAAAGGAAGAGCAAATGGCATCAGACCTTTTGACCTTTACGAGTTCTTTGTGAAAAACTGCACCATATGATATAAAGTGAGCACCGAGGAGGAGGAGGAGGAGGAGGAGGAGGAGGACGAGGAGAAGAGAAAGCAGATAGATGAAAGAAGAAAATCCACAAATACGGGAGGAGGAGGAGGAGGAGGAGGAGGAGGAGGAGGAGGAGGAGGAGGAGGAGGAGGAGGAGGAGGAGGAGGAGGAGGAGGAGGAGGAGGAGGAGGAGGAGGAGGAGGAGGAGGAGGAGGAGGAGGAGGAGGAGGAGGAGGAGGAGGAGGAGGAGGAGGAAGAAGAAGAAGAAGAAGAGACAGATAGATAAAAATAAGAAGGTAAATGCACAAATGCACGATGGAGGAATCAAAACAACAAAAACAATAACAACAACAACAACGACAACAACAACGACAACAACAACAACAACAACAACAACAACAACAACAACAACAACAACAGCAGGTTAAAGAAGAAGACAGATAGATAAATGGAAAAAGAACTAGATACACAAAACATGACAGATATAAATATGTGAATGAACAGAAAACGGAATACCTGGAAATTAAAGGGGATTGTTCGACTCTTGACCAGCAGGGGCACAGGAAACGCAGGTAACAGTGCAGGTGTTTATTCACAGAAGGTGTGAACAGAAGGCTGGAGGTAGGTGATCTCTCGGCGCCAGGCCGCGCACTTCAACTTAACACTTATGACTGAAACCTAGCTCGTTCACTCATACACGTATTCATGCCTCACACAAGTCTCGCTCATTCACTCGTTCACACAACTAGCTAACAACCACACACCTCCCCCGAGACATAAGGAAGATTCCTTATCTTTGTTATGGCTACCGTAACACATGAAACAAAGTTACAATGATTGAAGTACAGAAAACACGGTTCATATACACAAAACAAACACAGCGTACAATGAACACGTACGACTAATCGTAGGTGCTACGGTGCCACCGCACCTGCAGTCGTCTCGGCTCCCTACGCTGTCGGCTGCTTCGACGCTCTGGTTGCTCTCGGCCACGGTGTACCCCGTTACCCTGATGCTCCGGGCTGCCGGGATGGTGGTGTTCCTCGTGACCCTGATGCTGAAGCGCTGCACCGCCATGAGCGGTGTGCTGCTCGACAGGAAGGGGAGCAAGAGGTCTGTGTGGGCGTAGGTGTCTTCTATTACGCCACATCACGCGACCGCTGCCCATCTTGATGAGGTAGTCTCTCCTTCGCCCAACAGCCACGATGACACCCAGGCGATCCCAGAGGCCTGTCGTGTGATCTTGAACGTCGACGTGGCCACCGAGGTGCAGGAGAGGAAGAGTACGGGCGGACGCGTCGTGGCGAAGTTTCGCTTTCTTCCTCAGTCGCTCTGCCTTGGCGTCGCACTCATCAGCAGCGCGCTGCCACTGCTGAGCGTATGAGCGATGATGAGCCGGGACACAGGACCTCATAGGATGACCGAAGAGGACTTGTGCTGGTGATCGCCCTTCCGCCCTCGGAGTGTTGCGCAGTTCCAGCAACCCGCGAGCGAACGCATCCTCGTCCAGGTGTCCCTGCTGTGTGGTCGTGAGGATCAGCTTCTTCACGGACTTGACCGCTGCCTCGGCGTGACCATTGGAGCGTGGATAATGAGGTGAAGATACACGATGCTCCACCCCCCATCGAGCCAGGAAGCGCCGTACCGATGAAGAAGTGAACTGCGGTCCACCGTCAGTCCTCAGGAGAACAGGCACGCCCGTGTCGGCGAACACACCCCGAAGGACACGAACGAGCTGATCAGCCGATGCTGGACGTGAGCATGCAGACACGTGAGGCCACCCAGACAAGCGATCTACATACACGAGGTATGTACGGCCTGCTGCGTGGAAGTAGTCTGCAGAAACTGACTCAAACACCCTGCTGGGTGTGTCCGTGTCCTGCCAGAGAGGTTCGTTGGCTTGGCTTGGTAGGAGTGGACGGCATAGTGAGCATCCAGAAACGACGTTCTCAACGTCTCTGTCCATACCAGGCCAGTACACCGTTTGTCGGGCCCGTCGCTTGGTGCGCTCCATCCCCTGATGACTGTCATGGAGTCGCTCTAGTGTTTCTCGGCGGAGGCTGTGAGGAATAAGAAGCCTCGGCCCGTAAACCACCAGGTCGTCGTCTACGGCCAGCAGACTGCGCACCGGCCAGTACGTACGCAAGCGGTGATCGAGGTCGTGGCAATGATCAGGGAAGCCCTCGATGATGACGTTCTTGAGCAAGCAGTACTCCCCGTCTCTTGCTGCTGCGGCACGTACCATTTCCACAGTCTGATCCTGGAGTGGTGCTAAGCGGACGCCGTCCTCATTGGTGGCAGATAACGCTGAGATGACCGCTGAGTGGAGAGGGTCGAGGTCACCAGAAGTAGCAGCATCCTCTTCCTCCACTGGGTCCTGTACTGGAGCACGTGAGAGGGCGTCGGGCACACAGTGTGTCGATCCCTTAGGGATTGTACGAGATGCTGTTACGGCGAAGGGTCGAGCGTCGTCTGTCAACTCGATGGCCATGGATCCACCAGCCATTGCACGTAAACCTTCCTTTGCTTCGAAGACGCTGGGAAAGGCCTTGATCACAGCAGCAGCGTGCCCCGCACGCTGCTGTGGCGTTGGGTCGTAGGAATGAGGCCAGCTGATCACTTCTGTGGGCGTAGATAGAGGTGGCTGCGAGGCGGTCGGGTACTTGATGGAGCTGTTGCCGGTGTGCTGTTCTTCCCTGCGTAGCGGTCGGATTTGAGCCGGAAAATCTTCGGGGAGGATTCCGAGAGCGATGGAATCGTACCAGCTAAGCAGCGCCCCTTCACCTCCTTCACCACGCTCACAACAGTCTCAGCTTCCCTGTCGCCCAGTTGCAAGTGCGACGAGAAAGTTCCTACACAGGTGAGGGGGTGATTACCGGCAGCATAAAGTCCATCACCATCAGCGGGCGCCAAGCTGGAGGGCGGGATTCCAAGGAGTGTTGCCGTGTCGAGGCCAATAACGGTCGTTTCGGCCCCAGAGTCAGGAGTCCACGTAATCTTGTCTCTTCCAGCGGGATGTGTGGCGGTAATGAGCACCTGGGGCGCAGGTCGTGCCGTCACCGTCTTTGTGTATACGCCTGATAAGAGCTGGTATACACTGGCACTGGCTCCCCGCCTCGGGCCTGCACCGCGATGAGGAGAGACAGTTGAGGAACTCCTCGAAGCTCCTCGTCGTTTCCTCACTGTCTGCTGACATACACTCGCAAAATGCCCTCTTTTCCCGCAGTTACGACACACTTTATCTATTGCCTGGCATCCCCTTTTGTCACTGCGACAATCTTTGCCACAACGATAACAGCCCGTGGGGCTTGAGCCCCCGAAACTGCCCTTCCTGTAGTTCGAGACAGCGTTCACACCATGGCTCGAAGAGTGAGAGCCGCCCCTTAGTACTGCACTACACTGGTTAGCGCTCTCTGATGCTCTGCAAATATCTATGGCGTTTTCAAGGGTGAGTTTCTTGTTTTCCAGCATGCGTTTCAGAGCCACTTCGTCTCGTGTCCCAACGACAATTCTGTCACGCAGCTGATGGTTTATGCACTGGTCGCAAAAGTCACAGAAATTGGCGATTTCCTTTACAGCACATAAAAAGTCGTCAAAACCTTCTTGCGTTTCTTGCACGCGGGAGTAGAAGTCTCTTCTATCCATGATGATGTTGCGCTGGCTTCGCAGGTACTCACACATTGCATCGAGGATGGTTCTTAACTCCGCGTCTCTCGGTAAGCTTATCCCGTAGCGAAGTGTACGGGTCCACTCGTCGTCTAGGACAGCAGCGAGTGCCGCCCTCTGCTCAGCCAGGAGAGACAGTCTATCCTGGCGAGGGTTACGTATCCTTCAAACTTATGGCGCCACGTGTCGAACTCACGTAAAGATGCTGACGCCGTTAAGTGAGGAATGATGGTGGCGGACGTCGGGAACCTCGCGCCCTGGGTAGACGTGCTGCGGGCTGTGGTTTCGCCTTCATTGCTCGCCGTGGTGCGACTGGGAGCTTGTGTCCCCACTCTCTCCAGCAGCTGGGTTAAACGCTCCTCGCGAGCCTGACTCTGCTCCGACTGTCGCGCTAGCAGAGCCTGACTCTGCTCCGACTGTCGCGCTAGCAGGGCAGCCAGCGCCTCCAACTGCTTCTCCATTCTGCGCCGTACCCACTGCAGCCTTGTCCTGATCCTACTCACTGCGCCATGTTCGACTCTTGACCAGCAGGGGCACAGGAAACGCAGGTAACAGTGCAGGTGTTTATTCACAGAAGGTGTGAACAGAAGGCTGGAGGTAGGTGATCTCTCGGCGCCAGGCCGCGCACTTCAACTTAACACTTATGACTGAAACCTAGCTCGTTCACTCATACACGTATTCATGCCTCACACAAGTCTCGCTCATTCACTCGTTCACACAACTAGCTAACAACCACACAGGGATAAGAATAAAAATTGAATAAGCAGTGAGTGTAAAACTGACAGGTGTAAATAAAGGTAACGTAAAATAATGGGTGATTTGTTGAAACACCTTTCTACGTACACCTGATCGATTTATGGAGGCGATTAGCATAACGAGGCTTAATTGAGAGAGAGAGAGAGAGAGAGAGAGAGAGAGAGAGAGAGAGAGAGAGAGAGAGAGAGAGAGAGAGAGAGAGAGAGAGAGAATGCAGTAAATATATCGACTGGACTTAATAGTTTTCAAAGTTTAATGGTTCTTGCGTGCGTTGAGTGTCCTCCTTTTCCACCTCTTCTCCTCCTCCTCCTCCTCTTCTCTTTTCTTTCTTTCCATTTCTTTCTTAAACTAAACATTCTCCAACTCTCCTCTTACATTTCCATTCCTTCCTCAGTTTCTCTCTTTTCCTGCCCCTTTTCCTCCCTCTTTTCCTCCTTTTCCTCCGTTCCTTTCCCTTCACTGGAGTGTCGTGAAGGATACTGACGGCAAGCTGAGAATCTGAATCCACGCAAGGACTTCTGAATTTTGAGTAACTTCGGATTAAAAAATTGACCATTGGAAGATGAGTAAGAAGTGATGAATGGGAGATGAGAAGCTGTGAGAGAGAGAGAGAGAGAGAGAGAGAGAGAGAGAGAGAGAGAGAGAGAGAGAGAGAGAGAGAGAGAGAGAGAGAGAGAGAGTGATTGGGTATAAGGCTTGAAAATAAGTGGGAAACATGAATAGAGAGGGTATGAGTGGAGTGTATGGTGGTATTAGTGTAGGGATGAGCTGGAAGATTTGAGGTTAGGCTAAGTACACACGGGAGAATGTTACACCTGGTGACTTGTAATGAGGGGCACCTGTCTTGAGGCTCCTTAATGCGACTCCTGGCTGTTATTAATGCTGTTTTGTCCTCTAAGTTTTCTCTTTAATCTCCCTTACCGTCTAATGAGAGAGAGAGAGAGAGAGAGAGAGAGAGAGAGAGAGAGAGAGAGAGAGAGAGAGAGAGAGAGAGAGAGAGAGAGAGAGTATTGTAATATTAATGAAGTCAATAAAAGCACTGAAACTTTCTCTCTCTCTCTCTTCTTACTCTCTCACTCTTCCTTTCTCTCCCATTAATAATTCACACTGATCCATTTATCAACGATATATTTACGTCCTTTGTTACAAAACTTCCTGGCAACTTAAACGTGAGAGTCAAGGAAAGGATTCGCAATATTAAGCACAATATTTCACACAACACAGAAATTTGTTTCAGTCTATTTCCCCTGTACGTATTGACAGAGAGAGAGAGAGAGAGAGAGAGAGAGAGAGAGAGAGAGAGAGAGAGAGAGAGAGAGAGAGAGAGAGAGAGAGAGAGAGAGAGAGAGAGAGAGAGAGAGTCATATTTCATTACTCACTTTGATGTCTTATTCTGAAATTTTCTTTCATTTTTCTTCCTTGGGTCTTCCTTGTTTCCTCCTCCTCCTCCTCCTCCTCCTCCTCCTCCTCCTCCTCCTCCTCCTCCTCCTCCTCCTCCTCCTCCTCCTCCTCCTCCTCCTCCTCCTCCTCCTCATAATACCATGCAATAAAGCGAAAGAAGAAAGATCCACAATTTTCCTGCTCAAAATTTACCTCATTCAAAAAGAAAAGATAAAGAAAAGAAAAAAAAAGAAAATATTAAAACTAAGATTAGATAGACCAAAAGGCGAAACACACACACACACACACACACACACACACACACACACACACACACACACACACACACACACACACACACACACACACACACACACACAGCTGACGGGTCTCATCTTGACATCTCATTTTCCATCAAAAGGGGGAAAAAAAAAGGCAGAGAAAAATCAGGAGAAAGGAAATGAGATAATTAATGATGATGAAGCTTGTTTGTTTTTGCATGTGTGTGTGTGTGTGTGTGGAAGCCTTGACCTCATTACGGCAATATGAGGAAGGTGAGGGAAGCAGGCAGCAGAAAATGAGCTTGTGAGGGAAGGAAGATGAAGGGAAAAACAAGAAAATAATGTTGTAGTTATTAGTGTTGAGTATTGCAGAGAGAGAGAGAGAGAGAGAGAGAGAGAGAGAGAGAGAGAGAGAGAGAGAGAGAGAGAGAGAGAGAGAGAGAGAGATACTGAACGTTACATAATTTGGTCACTAGTTGCATTATCTAATAAATTTTAAACCTGATATATTGTTTTATTTACTTACTGATCTTGTTGTTGTTGTTGTTGTTGTTGTTGTTGTTGTTGCGTCAGGCGGGACAGATGAGATGTGATGGTTGATGATGATGTTGTTGTTGTTGTTGTTGTTGTTGTTCTTGTTGTTGTTGTTGTTGTTGTTGTTGTTGTTGTTGTTGATCTTCTTCTTTGTCTTACCATTATTATTATTATTGTTATTTTTATCATCATTGTCGTTACTCTCATGTAAAGTATCATCACATCAGGCAGCAAACAAGTAAACAGACAAACAAACAAACAAACAAACAAACAAACAAACAAACAAACAAACAAACAAGCCAAGCGTACACTCCATCTCCCTCTGGCTAAAAATTCAGTGAAGAAGAAAATTACTTGTGCGGAAACAGCCTGGAGGAGGAAGAAGAAGAAGAGGAGGAGGAGGAGGAGGAGGAGGAGGAGGAGGAGGAGGAGGAGGGAGAATAAGAAGAGGGCTCAACAAAAGGAGAATATAGCATATAAGCCCAGAAAAGAGAGAGAGAGAGAGAGAGAGAGAGAGAGAGAGAGAGAGAGAGAGAGAGAGAGAGAGAGAGAGAGAGAGAGAGAGAGAGGCTGTGGCGTGGACCGAATCAGAATGTAGTGGTGGAGTTTTGAGTGAATGTGGATGAGATGGACTCGCCTTTTCTTCTGGCGCCCCTCCACTCACAGTTCATCCACAGCTCCACCCACAGCTCCTCCACCCACAGCTCCTCCACCCACAGTTCCTCCACCCACAGCTCCTCCACCCACAGCTTCTCCACCCACATCACCTCCACCACACAGCCCCTCCACCCAGTTTACCTACAGTCCCTCCACTCATAGTTCACCCACACTCCCTCCACCTACAGCCTCTCCACCCACAGCCCCTCCTCGGTCGGTGCCTCTTGATGGACTCTTGATTGACTGGCTCTTTTTTTTACCTCCATAACCCTTAATATAATTTTTGCTTTTTATTAAGAGATGATTAAATAGTTTCCAGGAGTCTTAATTGGGTCTCTCTTCATTTTCCTCATATTCACTTTCCTTTTCTTTCACCTTTCTCCGTGTAACTCAACTTAATTTGTTCACTAACTACTAATAAGAGAGATAGAATGGCGGAGTTTTAATTTTCTTTATTTTTTCACCATATTGTGTAAGTTTTAATCTAACCTAACCTAACGTAACCTAACCAAACCTTACGTAACCTAACCTAATTTAAGCTAACCTAACCTTACGTAACCTAACCTAATCTAACTTAACCTTAACATAATTTCTACTCTTCTCTAGTGCTAATAAGAGATAACAGCACAGTTTTCATCCTCATCTTTTTCCTTTCTGTGTCTATTTATTCTTATTCTTCCCTGCATCTCCCTTCCTTCATCTCCCTCGTTCACCTCATCCCTTCTTACTGTCTTCTCTCTCATTCACACATCCGCAGCATCATTTTCTCGCTATCCCTTCTTGTTTCCCTCTCATCACCATCTTCCTTCATCCCTTATTTCTTGTTCCTTCAATCTTCTTTCATTCCTTTTTCTTCTATCTCCTTTCATTCCTTCCTTCATCCCTTATTTCTTTTTCTTTATCCCATATTCACTCTGCAGCATTCTTCCTTTATTTCTTCTTCCTTCTTTATCTCCACATCTCTTTCTCTCCTTCCTTCGTCCCTTCTTCCTTGTCCTTCTTCTCATTCACACTCATCATCCCTCCTTCATCCATTCTTTCTGTTCTCCTCCCGTTTCTTATCCAATCTTTATCCACCCACACTATCCCTGTTTTCCTCTCCTCTCTTGCATCCTTTATATCTTCTTCCCCTCTCTCATCCTTCTCCAGTATCGTTCCTTCTTCTCCTCTATTTCTTCTTCCTCTCATCCTTCCCCTTCTTCCTCTCCAATATCTTTTTTTTTTGTTTCTTCTTCCTTTATCTTTCCTCTTATCCCCAGGATCCTTCCTTCCTTTCGTCCTCTCCTTCCTTTCCCCTGCAGCATCCCTTCTTCCTCTTCTTCCTCTCTTTTCCAGCATTTTCCCTTCTACCTTTCCTCTTTCCTCCAGCATTCTTCCTTCCTTCCTTCCTTTCTTCCTTCTTTCCTTCCTTCCTTCCTTCCTTCCTTCCTTCCTTCCTTCCTTCCTTCCTTCCTTCTTTCCTTCTTTCCTTCCTTTCCTCTCCACATTTTCTTTTTTACCGTCCTCCCATTCTCCTCCCAGCATCTCTTCTTCTGTTTCCTCTTCTTCTTCCCATCCCTCTCAAGCATCTCTTCTTCTGTCTCCTCTTCTTCTTCCCATCCCTTTCCAGCATCTCTTCTTCTTCCTCTCCGTCACCAGCATCCTTCCCTCGTTATCCTCCCTTCCCCAGCATCCTCCCTTCTTCCTTCTTCCCTCCAGCATCCTTCTTCCCCTCCTCTCCCTCACCAAGGCCCTTCCCTCGTCACCGTCCCTCCCCCAGTAGGCATCAAGCGAGCGAGGCAAGGAAGAAGACACATTGCCGCGTCAAATGTTCAATCTCTCCTTCCCGCTGCGTCAGAAGAGGTGGTTGTGCCTCTTGCGTGACGGACGACATGACACACACACACACACACACACACACGCTCATAAAACCGTCACGCTACAATCCGTTTCCTTCTCTGACTTTAAATCTGCGCTAACTCCTCTTCCTCCTCCTCCTCCTCCTCCTCCTCCTCCTCCTCCTCCTCCTCCTTCTCCTCCTCCTCCTCCTCCTCCTCCTCTTCTGGTTCTGGTTCTGTCGACTTATCCTTCTTAATACAGGTGATAGGTGTGGAATCATTGAAAAGTGGTTGTTGTTGTTGTTGTTGTTGTTGTTGTTGTTGTTGTTGTTGCTCTTCTTCTTCTTCTTCTTAGGGGTGGTGGTGGCGGTGCGATGTTTGCATGGGATGGTATTGTGTGTGTGTGTGTGTGTGTGTGTGTGTGTGTGTGTGTGTTTTATATTCCTTGGATTCATAGATTTGTTTTGTTTGTTTTATTTTCTGAGGGCGGCGGCTTTTCCCTTCTTATTTCTCCCATGTGTTTTCCTTGTCGTGACCCGGACCAGGATGTGCGCGTCTGAATGTTTGATTTTTGCACCTCCACCCCGAGCACCTTGAAACACTGCATCCTGAAGGTCATAAAGGTACATTCACTGTCCCCACCTGCTATTGTCCTTTTTTATTTATTTATTTATTTATTTTTTATTATGTAAGAAAGAATCTGGCTAAGGACAACGAACCTGATAAAAAGGAAGGGCGGTCTCCAAAGAAAACGGGTCAAAAGCAAGTCCGAATTTAAATTGTGAAGTGTCTTGGATTTTTTATTTATTTATTTTTTAAGTAGAATAAGTAAAATTGAATATGTAAAGTTTCATATCTACTTTTTAGCTAGATTATTAATTAAATCCTTTCTCTTGCACATCACAAGCCATGACTGTTTCTAAATGAGAGCTACAATTGTTTTTAACGCAATGACTTCCTTATCAACCCTTTACTGTTATGGTCATCCTTTATTACTATTGAGATCACTCTAATAAATTATTTGCATGTACACCAAGAACAAAATTGTAAAGTTAATTTCGTCTTTCCTAAGCAACAGAAGTTAACTTTTAAAGGAATAGTACAAAAATATAAGTCATTTTCAAGGTGTAGATGATTAAGGAAAAGATTAACTAGTAGTGGAAGGGTTAATATGCTCCACCTTCTTGTACCCGTCGGTAATAATGTTCCTCTTTGTGTCTTTCCAGGTGAGTGTGATGATCAGCGTCTCCAGGTAACCTCCAACGCTCTCCTGATCTTCTCTCACACACACCTACATCACACTTACACTTTCATATCCTCGTATCTTATATTTCCTCACCTATATTCACCCACACTCACTTTTTTGGGGTTCTTTTTTTACACAACACTTTTAACATTTTTTTTTCCTTTTTCCTGCTTTCTTCTTCCTCCATCCTGCGTGTTAAGCTTCTTTCTTCTTCTTTTCTTGCTTTCTTTTGTTTTGTTTAATGTGTTTTATTGCTTGAGTCTTCCTGGCGTACTCTCTCTCTCTCTCTCTCTCTCTCTCTCTCTCTCTCTCTCTCTCTCTCTCTCTCTCTCTCTCTCTCTCTCTCTCTCTCTCTCTCTCTCTCTCTCTCTCTCTCTCTCTCTCTAATCCATCCTTCGTCCATTCTTTTTTTTATCTTTACTCCTTCCAAGTTATCCTGTCTTTATACTTTTTAATTGTTTTCACCCTCTTTCCCTTCTCTCTTTCTTGTTCTCCTAATCCTCGTGATCTGTTATCTAATTCCTATCCTTTATTCTCTCCCTTTGTCCTCTTACCCTCATCTCCCTGCTTCCTTCATCTCTCCCTCCTTACTTAGTATTTTGCTCTCTCTCTCTCTCTCTCTCTCTCTCTCTCTCTCTCTCTCTCTCTCTCTCTCTCTCTCTCTCTCTCTCTCTCTCTCTCTCTCTCTCTCTCTCTCTCTCTCTCTCTCTCCTGTTATAGAGAGATGAGAAATTTTAATGTTTTCTTCTTTTTTTTATCTTTCTTCCTCTTCGCTTCTTAAAGGAAAGGTAAAATTAAATGCATAGAAGAGATGAATTTTTTATTGCCCTCCTCCTTCCCTTTCTCTACCTCCTCCTCCTCTTCCTCCTCGTGACAAGCAGCTGAGGGGGAAGACATTGATCTTTCCTGAGTACTTTTCCTCATTTTCCCCCTCTTTACTAATTCTCTTTACTCCTTTAATCCAGCACTCCCTTTCATCAACACCAACACAACACCGCGGCGGCTCCAGACAGGTAATTGGACAGGTAAGGCGGGGGTTGTGTATCTTATTAATTAGGACGCAGGTGAGAGTGCTGGGGAGGTGAAGGAGGATGGTACTTTTTTTTTTCCTTTTTTTTTTTTTTAGCTAATTTATTTACTTTCTCTTCGGCATTTAGCTGAAAGTACTAAGGAGGAGATTGTATGTTGATCTTTCATTGTTTAGTTTGGTTTATTTTTTGAGGGTTTAATGCGTATTTTTCTTATAGTTTACCTTCACCTGTCCACTGCTATGGTTTCTTGAGGTTTATATGTCATTAAGTACAAGTTTACTACATAATTTTTTTGGAAGGCTATTAGCTACAAAAGTTATTAAGGAGGTTTAAAAGAAGGTACACCAATTTATGGATGAGGATGATAGGAGCAAATAGGTAGACATGGTTGATAGAGGGACTGCCACGTCTAGGTCTGATGGCTTCTTGCACCTTCCCTTATTTTCTTCTGTTCTTGTGTTCTTAAAAGGAGTGATCGAGTACGTAAGGAATATTTCAGTATATGTAGTTATTTTTGCAAAGTTAAAATGTCCAGTGTTGCTCAGATTTGTAAGAGTCATATTGCCATTAGCAGTAAAAGGGTTGAGGTAAAAAGTAAGTGATATTTGAATTAATCTCCATATTTTTTATTCTGAATTTTAAGAGGGGAACTGGCTTGACTTTTTTCATTATTATTATTTTTTTTTATTTTATTTATTTTTTTACAGGGGGAGGATTTTTAATAGTATTTTTCCCCTTTATTTTTATTTTATTTATTTTTTTATTTTTGCAACATATGACTTTTGGAGAACTGGCCTGGTTTATGAGTGGGGCTGTGG
>NC_087183.1:10617367-10634867 GCF_035594125.1 Scylla paramamosain
CTAATGGCTTTGTTTCAGTTTCCATATGTTTAGAAAAGTCAGATTTTCCTTTATGTGTCTTATTTTGTCTTTCGTTTTCTTGCGAGCTGTAATACAAAAGGAAGAAAAAGGGAATAGAGGAAGACAGAAGAAGAGATAGGAGGAGGATAAAGGATATGGAGTGAGGGGTGGAGAGAGAGAGAGAGAGAGAGAGAGAGAGAGAGAGAGAGAGAGAGAGAGAGAGAGAGAGAGAGAGAGAGAGAGAGAGAGAGAGAGAGATTTATCTATCACCACCACCAACATCAGTGACAGGTCCGGTCCGTTCCTGTGATGTATTTGCGTGTCCTTCTATAAAATATTCCTCCCTTTTCCCGCTTTCCCTTCTCCCCCCTTCTCTTCCCTCTTCCATCCCCCCACTTTTCCTTTCCTTCTCCTCTTTTATCTCCTCTGTTCTCCATTATTCTCAGTCTTTCATGCTTTTGTTTCGCTCTTTTTTTTATCATTTATCTTTTCTCTGTTTCTTTTATTCTTCATATTGTCCTGTATTTTTTCTCTTTTCATCTTTCTCTTTTCTTTCTCTTTTATTATCATGATTGTCTGCAATATATCATCTTTCCTTTGTTGTACTCTCTCTCTCTCTCTCTCTCTCTCTCTCTCTCTCTCTCTCTCTCTCTCTCTCTCTCTCTCTCTCTCTCTCTCTCTCTCTCTCTCTCTCTCTCTCTCACGTGTATCCCTCCAGTTTTTTCTCCCCTCATGTTTCCTCTCCCCTTCCTTGTCGTCGTTGTTCTTTCCCTGTCTTTCCTCCCTTGCTCTTCTCCCCGCCAATATTTTTTATTCCCCCTTCCCTGTCTGTAGGTCACTGGGTTTATCTACACGTGGCTCCGTATGTGGCAATTTCGTTCAAGGGTACATTTCGGGTACGGTTGGCGCTTCGATAGGCCCTCTGGTTCTTGGTTCGTGTGGTGGCTGGCTTGTCTGTCTCTCGTTCTTGGGTCTCAGTTTGTGCGGGCGTATAGTTCTTCCTCAGGGTCTTCTTTTATGTGGGAAATTTGTGTTGTGGTTCTTGCTTTTGGTTCATATGTTTTTTTTTGGTTCTTGTTCTTCTTTCTTGGTTCAATTGTACGTTTTGTCTTGTCTTATTGTGAGGATTTTGTGTGGTTCAGGTTCTGGTTCTTCGTTAATGTGGGAATTTTGTTTCGTGGTTGTTGGTCCCTGTGAGTTATTTATGTGGTTCTATTTCAAGTGGATTTGTGAATATTTGAGGGTGCAGTTGACCTTAAAATTTTGTATCGTTGCCATGGACGTTTGGTGGTGAAATTAACGGTTACTTTTAATTGTTATTTTATGTGTTTTACGATGCGATGAACTTCCGTTTCATTTTTTATTTATTTATTTTTTATATTTTTACGGTAATTGCTTTAAGTTATTATTATTATTATTATTATTATTATTATTATTATTATTATTATTATTATTATTATTTATTTATTTATTTATTTATTTATTTTTTTTTTTATTTATTTATTTATTTTTTCATCGCTTATATACGTATGGTGGTATTTTCGTGTACATAATTAACTCCCTCCATGCAGTTATTGTTTAGTGAATGCTTCTCATATATATTCTGGCGGCGCACATCAATTTACGGATTAAGCTTCGCACATTTTACTAAGTCCAGGCAAACGTTTGTCATAATTCATTATATCTTTAGACAACATTTGCCATACTTCACTGATCCTACTGCTAAAGTTCGTCACATTTCGTTAAGTCTGCGGGAATCGTTTGTCATATTTGATTTACTCCCTGGATAAAGTTTGCCACATTTCACCGAGTCTACGGCTAACGTGTGCCACATTTCATTAAATCTACGGGGAACGTGTGACATGGCGCACTAAGTCTTCAGAGTACATTTGCTTACATTTCATGAGGTCTGTGTATGTAAAATTATCAACAACGTTTTCCAGAGATATGCGTTCGTTTTGTGCCCTCCATGTTGTGTCCAGTGCCACGAAGGACTTCCAGAGAGTCAGTGTTCTTTGTTACTCCTTAAAGAAAACGTAGCACTTTGTAGCACACCTTGGGATGGTTTATCTTGTGGTTTAGGGGCCGTCCAGTTGATGCTCCAGGTTGTACAGGTGAGGCTCAGGGCAGGTGAGGGAAGATTAGGTGTAGTGCAGGAAAGTTGTGTGCAGGTGGAGGGAATTAAGGTGTTACGTGTGTAGGTGTAATTAGGTTAACTTGGTGCAGGTGTGTCTTGTTTGCTCATTAGTGGGATTTGTAGTGCTCAGGACTCCTCCTGACTGCCTGAGTGGGATTAGTTTGCCATTGGTTATCTAACTGTTACTTGTCAGGAAGTTAAGTTTATTAGAGATATCAATTGAATTCGAGTTGGATACTTGTTTATGAGTTTCTTTTTCTTTATTTATTAGTAATATGTTGCTAGCAGAAGCTTTATTTTCTTCATTAATCGTCTTTGTATTAGTAATTTCTAACTTTATTTTCATCATCGTTCAAAAACTTTCTCATTATTGATAACTTTACCTTACACACCGGCAACTCTCAATATATTTCCTCACCGTTGTCCTTAATTTGAATACAAGATAAGAAGTTCCTCCAGCATGAATAAAAACTGGATGGGAGAATGTTCAGGTGTACTAGAAAGGTGTACGACAGGCGTATTACTGTATACAGGTGTTAGAGAAGGCTGTGGCTCCATAAATTTAGAAGTGTGACGGAAGAAGAAAGAGATACTGATACACAGGTGCAAAACTCGGAGAAGGTTCAGGTAGTGAGGGGGGCAGGTTAGTGGGTGTAGGTGTGGAGGTGTAGCACGTGTCTGGAGGAGGTGAAGTGTCTCGGTGCGCGGTGATGTGAGGAGGAGGATGTGAAATGCCACCCGTGCTATTTATATACGTCCTTGTCCTTACTTGTCTGGGTCCTGGTGTTCGTTGGGAGGCTGCTGCTGCTGCTGCTGCTGCTGGTTGTCTGGTTGCGGCGGCGGTGGCGACAGTGTTGATGGTGGTGGTGGTATTACTACTACTACTACTACTACTACTACTACTACTACTACTACTACTACTACTACTACTACTACTACTATCATTGTTGTTACATTTCCATATACGTTACTTAATTACCTTTTTGTATTGTTATGTGCATTCGACACTCTGAATATTATGTATAAATTTTCTGCAGTGTTTTTCAGCTCGTTATATTTCTGTATCCTGCTTTTCATCTTTATTTTTATTTCATTATAGGTTTTCCGACTCATTTTCCAAAAAAAGAAAAGGGTAAAAGTGTTAGAGGTGTCAAAAATAATGAAGGTGAACCAATTAGCGAGAGGAGGGGATGGAAAAATAAATGACAGAAGAGGAGGAAAAAAAACTATATAATGAGAGAAGGAAGCAAAAGTCACACTCGGAAAGGCATAGATAAAAATATTAAAAGAGATGGCCTTGTAGTTAGTGAAAAAAAGAACATAATAAATAAAGAATAAAGTAGAAATAGAGTAATATATTCATACGATGAAATATGTGAAAATTGGAGGAGGAGGAGGAGGAGGAGGAGAACGATATGAGAAAGACTGAGAAAACTAGGTCGGAAAATTAGTGAGAAGGAAATGTGTGTGTGTGTGTGTGTGTGTGTGTGTGTGTGTGTGTGTGTGTGTTTGAGGGGAGGGGGGTGGTAGTAGTAGTAGTAGTAGTTGTAGTAATAGTAGCAGTAGTAGTAGTAGTAGTAGCAATGATAGCGGTGATAGTAGCAGCAGTAATATAGACAGGTAACCTTAATATCCCCGCAATATTCACGTGTTAAGAGGACAAAGGAGAGGAGGAGAGGGGCAGGCAGGTACCCGCACTCAATGCTCCTTCGCACACTTTTATTAGAATTTCCTTTTTTTTTTTATCTCTTTCATTTCCTTCACTCCTTTCCTTCCTATCCTTTTTCTTTTCTTTATCTTCCTCCTCCTCCTCCCCCTCCTCCTCCTCCTTGCCCGCCTTTCTCAGTCTTTCTCAGTAATCCTTTTTTGGTCTTTTTTGTTTTCGTCTTTTCATTGAGGAATCTCCCTTTGTCTCCCATAATTCCCGTGTTATATTTAAGGGGAGTAATAGCAGCGCGTTTCCTCGTTCTCATTTTAATTGTTTCCATCATCGTCATCATTTATCTAATTGTCTATGTGATATTATGAAACGCAGTCTTGTTAGGTCATCATAATTATCATCATTACATTCATTATTACTCGCGCCTACGATATGACCGCCTTTTCCTCCTCCTTCTCCTCCTCCTCTTCCTTCTTTTCCTCCGCCTCCTTCTCCAGTTTCAAACAATTTATCTCTTCAGCATCTCTCAATTTGTACTTTTTCGTAAGATTCAGTAGTTTTTATTCCTTCTTTAATGATTAATCACTGCATGTTTTTCTCTCCTCCTCCTCCTCCTCCTCCTCCTCCTCCTCCTCCTACTCACCAGAATCTAGCCTCACATTCACATATACTCGCCAAAATGTACTCAGCATTGCCGAGTGTGCATCTGACAGCCTTTGCCTCCCAGCCTCCCTTGACTGACAGGGACGTGTGGCGTCAATAAGGGACTTGGCGAGGCATCAGAGCACCTTAGGATCCCCGTAGGACACCCGAAGTACGCAGGAACCCTTAGTAGCATCCTTGTAGTAACCTAGAGTTAAGATTATAATTCGCAAGGAGCGGGGTGGCGGTTCTTGTGATAGTGTCTTGGGTGGTTGCCATGACAACGGGTTCTCCATCTCCCTCTGCCTCCCTATTGATCGCGCCCGCCGCCTCCACCGCCCGCATGCACCGCCTGTTCTGATTGGCCCGCCCGCCAGCTCTGCAGTAAGGAGCCGCGTGATTGGCGGAGCGGACTAGGTCATGTTCTGCCCCCAGCCGGCCGCCAAAACAAAGTTGTAGGTGTGTGGATGAGGTGTAGTTGTGTAGGTGTAGGCGTGTAGGTGTAAGTGTGTAGGTGTGTGTGTATGGGTAGGTACGTGAATGGGTGTACGTGGATTGATGTGTTTATGTGTGTATGAATACGTGCGTGGCTCGGGAGAGAGAGAGAGAGAGAGAGAGAGAGAGAGAGAGAGAGAGAGAGAGAGAGAGAGAGAGAGAGAGAGATGAAAAGGAGGAAGACTACTGAGGGCAAAAGGTAACTTAAAGGTGAGACATAGCACCCTCCCTCCCTCCCCCATCCGAACCCCTGAAGCCCCCCGAACGCCCCTTGTCTTCTCCCCTCCCCTGTAACCTCCCCATCACCCCAATAAAAAGACCAACCCTTACCCCCCATCCCCCACACCCCCTAAAAGAAAAAAGATGAAAGACCTCTACAAAAGACAAATTAAGAAAAAAAGAAAGAAAAAAGTACGAGAGACTGAGACGAAATACTGAAAAAAGAACTTAACTTGGCGATGTGTAGAAAAAAAAAGGAAAAGAAAAAAGAAAACGATTCCCTTTAAGAGTAAGTGAGAGTGAGAGTAAGAGTGGGCGTGGCTGTGCTCGTCGCCTCTCCCTCTCCCCCCTCCTGCAGTAGCCGCTTCACCTGCTGCATCGTAAGAGGGAGGAGGCAAGGAAGGGGGCGGTGTAGGAGGGTGTAGGAGGGCTGTGTCTGGCCCAGTTAAAGGCGGGGCGGTGCGTGGGAGGGCGCGGCACAGGTGAGGGTGGGTATGAAAAGAGTAAAAGTAGTGAGAGAGAGAGAGAGAGAGAGAGAGAGAGAGAGAGAGAGAGAGAGAGAGAGAGAGAGAGAGAGAGAGAGAGAGAGGAACCAGGTGACGGAGGGAAGCAAGCGGGAGACTGGGATATGAGGGAGGGAGATGGAGGAGAATGGAGAGAACAGAGGATAAAAGCAGAGGGGAAGAGAGAGGTGGATGGGAAGACAGACAAACAGGCAGACAGGTAGACAGGTAGATTCAAATGTAGAGACAACAGGCTAGTGAGGAAGGTAAAGGTGGAAGAGGAGGAGGAAGAAGAAGGGTAGACTAGAGAGAAAAGGAGAAAAAAATAGGAAAGTGAGTGAGGGAGATGTAAAGATAGGGAAGAAGAAAGGAGTGAGGAAGGAGTCTGATAAAAGATTGATGAAGAGGAAAAGGAGAAGGAGGAGGAGGTAATGAAAAGCCTGTTGCATATGTCCTTTCCTCCTTCACTTCCTCTTGTCCTTCCCCTTCATCTTTCATCCCATTCTTCGCCTCCTCCTCCTTTCCTGCCTCTCCTCTCCTTATCTCCACTCTTCCTGTCCTTTCTTTATTCACTTCCTTGCTTCCCTTTCTTCAATCTTCCCGTCATCGCAGTTTCTTTCCTTACCTCCTCTTCCTTCCTCTCCTTTCCCCATTCTTCATCCTTCTGTCCCCCTTATCGTCACCACCACCACATCGTCACACCACCTTGTCGGAATGTTATCCCTTCAGTCACCCCTCAGCCCTCCGTCACCCCTTCGTCAGTTCCACCTTCCCCCTCTTAATTGATGGTCTGAATATGCAATTAGAGCTTAAATAAGGAAGCTGATTGTAACGTTCATTGATGTTTAGTGATTCTGCAAGAGTTCCCATTAGTGAAGCGCCAGCCACTGACAGAACCAAGAGGAGGAACCGAGAGGAACAGAGAGAACCGGCACTGTTAAGCGAGCGAGAGAAGGAGGAGGAGGAGGAAGAGGAGGAGAAGGAGGGGCAATATCCGTGTGTGAGAGCAGTGGATGGGTGTGTGGGTGGGAGGGCTGTAGTGGCTGGAGTGGGTGGTGGGTGATGGGATGGGGGGGGAGGATGGCGGTTCTAGTGTGCTGGTTCGGGGACTGGTCGATGGTACACCCCCTTGACACGCGCGCACACACACACACATACACACACGCACACGGCATGAAAATACTTGTCATTACGTATCACACACACACACACACATACACACACACAGAGAGTTACGGTGGTGATGAGGAAGCAAATCAGCAAGCGGCCTGTTCGGAGCTTTACTCGGAAATATGAACCAGTAAAGCCGTCACCTCCCCGAGCCAGATTCGAGCCGCCAGTCAAACAAATTGCTTTGCTTCGAAACAATGCCGGAAAAGAAGAAAAGGAAAGAGGAAAAGAAAAAAAATAGGAAAATGTTCAGAAGGGAGAGGAAAAATGCAACATATATACAGCACATACATACATACATACATAAATACTCATACATACATACATACATAGGTAAACAAAGTCAGGCAGGCAGACATGCATACATACATACATACATACATACATACATACATGGTTCATTGTGGTATATTTTGCGTAGATTGATTAGTTCTTCGGTTAGTTGGTATGTATGTATGTGTGTATGTATGTATGTATGTATGTATGTATATCATTATTATTATTATTATTATTATTACTATTACTCTTATTGGGTCAGTCCACATCGGTATCTCAAACGTGTAATTGCTTCATATTAATTTTTCTGTCCTTTATGAGTGGAATGTGTGGAGTGATGTGGAATGAATCGTGGAGAGATTTACGTTAATGGCCGCCGCTGTATCTGATGCATGAATGAGTGGTGCCTCAATGAATGAACGAATGGATGAGTCGGTGAGTCAATGGCGGACTGACTGAATGAATGTGGCGATGAATGGAAGTGTGGATGAAGAAAGGAAAGGAAGTGTTTGGTTGTAAAAGTGTTCTGTTATTCATTCATTCACCGACTGATTCACTCCCTCAATTTATCCCTTTAATTTTTCATTTATCCCTTAATCGTTCATTCATTAAATTAGCCAACTGTGTCATTCATTCAGATAGTCAATCACTTAGTCAGTCAGTCACTCAGTCATTCATTCACTTAATACAAATCAATCTCCTAGTCATTCAGTCAGTCAGTCGGTCAGTCAGTCCGATAACTTTTTTTGGTCAGTCAGCTAGTCAGTCATCCAGTCAGCCAGCCAGTCAGTCAGTCATCCAGTCAACCAATCACTCAGTCATCCATCCATCCAGTCATCCAGCCAGTCACTCCATCAGTCAGTCACCCATCCACCCACACACCCAGCTAGTCAGTCAGTCAGCCAGTCAGTCAGCAGTCAGTCAGTCATCCAATCATGTCAATCAGTCAGTCAGTCAGTCAGCCAATCATGTCAGTCGGTCAGCTTCATTGAGGGAGTCACGTAGTGTGTTAGTGTCACCTCTCAATCAGGTTACGTGGAGGCTATCTTCAGACTCCCAGGAGACGCCGCCGAGGGAAAGGCAGGGAGAGGGGCAAGAGAGAGAGAGAGAGAGAGAGAGAGAGAGAGAGAAAATGGGCGTGGCGTGGTTCAGATGTGGGTGGGGATCGGAGGCTGGCGGGCAGGCGTGGCTGAAGGGCGTGGTGTGTGTGTGTGTGTGTGTGTGTGTGTGTGTGTGTGTGTGTGTGTGTGTGTGTGTGTGTGTGTGTGTGTGTGTGTGTGTGTGCGCCTCTCATTTACTTATTCATCACTCATGCTCCTCCTCCTCCTCCTCCTCCTCACCTAATTCCAAATCTATTCCCCTTTCTTCCCCAAATCTCCCTTACTTCCATGCACCCTCTCTCATCTCCACTCCTCGCCTCCCCTCCCACTCCCTTACTCCCCAAGCTACCTCCCACTCGCCCACGCCCTCTGGATAACGAACTAGTGTATCCTCCCCTCCTCCTCCTTTCCCACACCTCCCCACGACCTAATCTTCTCCACCCAAACATGTTTTCCACGTATCTTCCTAGACTCTGGAAAAAGAGGGAAAAAAAAGTATCCGATTTTATACTCTACTTTTTGTTAATCTCATTTGCTCTGTGTGTGTATGTGTGTGTGTGTGTGTGTGTGTGTGTGTGTGTGTGTGTGTGTGTGTGTGTGTGTGTTAATTTTATCTTCATTGGATTTTCTACTGCCTTTTTCTCCTCTTGTGTTTTGTTTTGTTCTCTCGTGTTGTTCCTTTCTCTTATCCTCTTTTAGTTCTCCGCTTCTCTCTTAGTTGTCCTCTTCCTTTCTTCCTTTTACCTTTTGCTTTGATCTACTCGTCTCCCTGTGCCCCGCCTTGCTTCGCCTTGCCTTTCTCTGCTCTCCTTTCCTCTCATCTTTCATCTATTCTGCTTTACTCTCTTCACTTCTTTCATCTTCCTTTGTTACCCTACACTCTGCTCTTCACCGGATGCTAATCTATGAAGGAGTAATTCATTGCATGCTGTGATTTTGTGAAGGTTTTGAGTGTTCTAAAAAAAAATAAAAAAATAAAAAAATACGTGGAAAGAATGAAAGAAGGTATGAAAAGAATTTTGTGTGATGCTTGTAAGTGAAAATGTGAAGGAAACAGATGAATGGCGACTGTAGAAAACGGGAGATGGGATACAGAAGATGGCGACCTATTGGATGCCTGGGAGGAGGACGAGGTGGTTGTGGTGGTGGTGGTAAGGGAAGGAATGATGAATAGTCAGATGTGAGAGGTGAAAAATTTGTTGCGTTGGAATTTGTTGAAGGTGTGAGAAGGAAGGGGGATAGGAGAAAGAAAACGGGCCTGTCTTCCCCACGCTCGTCAGGAAAACAAAGGAGTGAAGAGGATGAAAGACAACACACCATCTGTAAGTCTTCGCGAGGGTGACTTTGATCGCTAAATCGCCTAATCCAGAGTAATGGACGCAGGATGGCATGGCTCGTATCCGTGAACGCTCCGGGATCTCACCAGGATTATTTTCAAGGACTATAGATGTGATAAATCCGATTTTTTGTGTTTTTTCCACATTTACCTGTTGTATTGTTGTTGAATTGTCACTAAAAGCTAAGGAACAGGCTTTAAACTCCTACTGCTTCTGTTATAGTGTGTTGAATGAATCTAGCCAGCATCAGGTATCTAAGTTTTTTAAATGTACAGTAAAATCCCTCTCATCCGGCATTCGAGTATCCGGCAGCTTCAAGTATCCAGCACATTTTTCCCCGAGCCTTAAAATCAATAAAAAATCAATGTGTACTCATAAAATCGATTAAAATTCCCGCAAGAGGCATACTTTGTCCCCTCGCCACCAGAGCGCACTGCTTCGCGCCACCCGCGGCCCACTGCACTGTGTTTACTCAGTGACTCAGTCCCGCGTGTGCACTGTTTATCGCCTGACACCTTCATCATGCCTAAAGTTGTAGAAAAGAGGAAGCGTGTTGTCCTTACACTGCTGATTAAGATCAGCTGATCTTTGTTATGGTAAGATGCGTGAGTGTAGGGTGGTGATTGTGGACATAATTTCACTTCTATTCAAGTATCCGGCAATATTCAAGTATCCGGCATGTCGGCGGTCCCGTTGATGCCGGATAAGAGGGGTTTTACTGTATGAACTTTCATGCGGAGGAATTGTGAGGAGCTGATAGAAGAAGATGAATCAGAGAGCAAGAAAAATGTGCCTTTCCTAATAAGGTGATTTTCTGCACCTAATATGAGACGGATTCTTGGTTGTGAGGAAATGGTGCAGCAGGTGTTTGAAGTCTCTCGTGATGTGTTATGTACGCTTCCCTAAGCCACTGATGTGTAATGCAGATGCCTCAGGTCCTCCCCTAAAGAATAACTATGTCAACTACCTGTGCTTGTCACTGTGGCTCGTATTATTAACCGCTTCACCTCTGTGTCTCGAGTACTTTCAACAGGCTGTAGTGGAAGTTATAGGAGTTGTCAAGGGTGTTTATATAATTCTAGTGATAAAGTTTAACAAGTACTCTTGAACAATAGTGAGGAAAACATCGATGAGAACCTAACTAATCCTCCCTGTAGCCTTTGAAAATAACGAGGGAACAAAACGTTTAGAAATGCTTTTGTGACATCCCTTGGGCAAGCTTGTTGTTTATATAATTCTAGTGAGAGTCCAACAAGGATTGCAACAACACTGAGGAAAAATATCCATGAGAACTCAGCTGATCATATGTGTAGCCTTTGAAGACTGCTGGTGAGAACAAACTGTCTAAAAATACTGACTTTTGTAAGGTGTTTGAATATTCTAGTGATAAAGTGTCACAAATAATCTGGAACAACAATGAGGAAAAACAAAATGAGAACCCAGTGACAACACAACGTTTAAGAACATCACTTGCATCAACTTGGTGTTTATATAATTCTAGTGATTGTCTCGCAAAGGACTCTGGAACAACAATGACCAAAAGCAACCATGAGAACCCAGTGGCCTTTGAAGATAATCATGATGGTAGAACAAAGCGTTTAAAAAATTCCTTTGTGACACCGCTTGGGACCAACAGACACGCTATCAGGCCCCCAGGAATAGGACTTTGAATGTGAGTGATGAGGACAACTGCTGTGACAAGACTATTCCATCGGGGAGGTGACGAACGGTGACGCAACCCATTCAGAACTAAGTGGAGTGTAAATGCAAGCAGTCCAAGAATGACGCAGCGTTTTGTATGTGACTGGGAACTTTCTGCACCGCCCCTGTGTTCTTGTGTTCCTATCTCCACGTCTTCCTCTTCCTTCCTTCGTCTGTGTTTTTATCAGTTGTGTTTTTCTTTACCATTTCTAACGTTTCTTTTATTTTCTTTCTTTCTCATGCCTTCTCTACTTTCCTAGTTTCTTTTTCTATTTTTTTCGTTTTCGTTTCCTTTTCAGCGTTCTTAGTTTCAGTGATGCTTTATTTATTTATCTATTTTTTTTTGGTCGTGATTCTTAGTGTGTGTGTGTGTGTGTGTGTGTGTGTGTGTGTGTGTGTGTGTGTGTGTGTGTGTGGGAGGGTGGGTGGGTGTGTGGGTGTGCGCGAGCGTAAATTATAAACAAAAGGACCATGCTGACGAAGATGATGTTGACAAGATGTAGGAAGGAGAAGAGGAGGAGGAGGCGGAGGAGGAGGAGGAGGAGGAGGAGTAGTAGAAAGAGAACTGTCATTACATTCTATACCAGGAAGACAATGAGAGAGAGAGAGAGAGAGAGAGAGAGAGAGAGAGAGAGAGAGAGAGAGAGAGAGAGAGAGAGAGAATCGATAGCGGAATCCTCACTCTGCTGACCTGCTGTACTTGTGTCGGCCTCTCACTGCTCTCACTGCTCTCACACTCTCCCTCACGGCCCAGTCAGCGCGATGGATTGCTGTTGTTGTTGTTCTTGTTGTTGTTGGTGGTGGTGATGGTGCTGTTGGTGGTGATGGTGGTGGTGGTGGTTTTGGTGGTCTTTTGCTATTATTATTATTATTATTATTATTATTATTATTATTATTATTATTATTATCATTATTATTATTATTATTATTATTATTACTGTTATTATCATTATAGTTATTATCATTATTATTATCGTCATCATTATCATCATCATCATCATCGTTTCAATATTTTCCCTTTTCTCTCTGAATTTCTTTATTTAATATTTAGTTTCAATCTCCAACACAAAGTTTAAACACCTCCGTTTGTTTACTATACACTTTCCTCCTTGTGTGTGTGTGTGTGTGTGTGTGTGTGTGTGTGTGTGCGCGTGTGAGTCTGTGCACGTGTCGCGGAGAGAAGAGGTGAAGTGTAGTGTGGTGTCATGGAGGAAGAAGCAGGGAAGCTATGAATGAGGTTGTAGTGGCGGTGGCAGAGGTGGTGGTGGTGGTGGTGGTGGTGGAGGAGAAGGACGCGAGAGAGGAAGGTGATCTGCTGGCTGGGGGTGCTTGTATGTGTTACTGATGCTGTGATAGGCACGCTTTGCCCACCTCCTGCGCGCACACACACACACACACACACACACACACACACACACACACACACACACACACACACACACACACACACACACACACAGAGAGAGAGAGAGAGAGAGAGAGAGAGAGAGAGAGAGAGAGAGAGAGAGAGAGAGAGAGAGAGAGAGAGGGGTGGGGGGATGGAGAGATCGTTTTAATGTATGAATTTAGTCGTACTTTCCTCATTTAATCTCCTCCTCCTCCTCCTCCTCCTCCTCCTCCTCCTCCTCCTCCTCCTCCTCCTCCTCCCCCGCGTCTGCCTTTGGAGTGCAGGTGAGGCGGGACATAATTACCTGCCTAATAACACGAGTCTTGCTAATTGAGCGACATTAATAAGCCAGCTAAAGAAAATGAAAGCTATGCACCTGTCCTCTCTCTCTCTCTCCCTCTTCTCTCTCCCCTCTCCCTCCCTCTTCTCTCCCACGCTTCCTCTCTCCCATTTCTCATTCTTGTCTTTCCTTCTCTCCTTCTGTCATCTCTCTCTCTCTCTCTCTCTCTCTCTCTCTCTCTCTCTCTCTCTCTCTCTCTCTCTCTCTCTCTCTCTCTCTCTCTCTCTCTCTCTCTCTCTCTCTCTCTCTCTCTCTCTCTCTCTCTCTCATATCTCACGTCACCTCATCACGTTCTTTTCTCACTTCTCATCTTCCTTCTTATCCTCCTCTCTTCTCTAGTTCTCATTCTTTTCTTTTTGACCTCTCTTCTAATCTCTCTTTCTTCCCTGTCTTCTTTCCTTGTCTCTCCCTCCTCTTCCCTGTCCTCTCCCTTTATTTCACGTATAATTCTCCTCTCATCTCTCTCCCTCAATTCTTTCTCCTTGTCCTCCTTTATCATTCATTTGTCACCTTTCCCTCTTTCTCAAAAACACCTAACTTGCTATTCTGATCCCCATTAACCTAACCTAACTCAGTCTTCCATAACAGCACCACCACTCTCTCTCTCTCCCCATAACCACTCCTTCCTCCACGTCTCCTTCGCCTCTTTCGTCAGGCAGCAAGCCAAGGACGTGGTAGGGACAAGATTCCGTCACAGCCTTCATTGAATTACGCGTCACTCCGTTGTTTTGACCCAAGTGTTGCGAAGGCCAAGGTTACGGCGTCACACACATTATAGGAGGGGGAGGAGGAGGAGGAGAAGGAGAAGGAGGAGGATGTAAAGGAGAGGAACAGAAGGACAAGGGCTTTTAAACTCATTTTCCACTCTTCCTTTTCTTCTTTTGGTGGTGGTAAGGAGGAGGAGGAGGAGGAGAAGAAAGGAGGAGGGTATAGAGAAGAGAGAGAGACGAGAATTTTTAAGCATATTTTCGTCTCTTCCTCTTTTTTTATTTTTAAGTGTTGAGGAGAAAGAATGCGAGGATTTTTCAATCTTTTTTCCTATCTTTTTTTCTTTTCTTTTTCCTCATTTTCTGCTCCTCGTATTTCTCTCCTTGCCTTCACTTCGTATTGGAAAGCTGAAGGGAGGGAAAAGGGAAGTAATTTTTTGTTCACTTTTCTTTTTCTTTCTTTCTTTCTTTCTTTCTTTCTTTCTTTCTTTCCTTTTTTCTTTTTACTTTCTTTCTTTTTCTATTTATTCTATCTATCTATCTATCTATCTATCTATCTATCTATCTGTCTGTCCATCTATCTATTCATCTATCTTTTTTGTCTGTCTGTGTTTATTTTTTGTCTATCTATCTAACTTTCTTTTCTTTAACTGGAGTCAAGAATTTTTGTATATTCACCTTTTCTTTTATATATTTCTTATTATCCTCTCTCTCTCTCTCTCTCTCTCTCTCTCTCTCTCTCTCTCTCTCTCTCTCTCTCTCTCTCTCTCTCTCTCTCTCTCTCTCTCATTAGGTATACGGACACATAATTATCCATTTTCTATACTTTTCTCTCCTTCCTTTCATCTTTCTTTTCTCTTCCTTTCCTTCCGTCCACTTAGCACAAAGGAAGTAGGAGGGAAGAGGAAGACATTTTGCCTCCTCTCCCTCCTCCTCCTCCTCCTCCTCCTCCTCCTCCTCCTCCTCCTCCTCCTCCTCCTCCTCCTCCTCCTCCTCCTCCTCCTCCTCTTCGTCCTGCATCACCTTTTCATCTCTTTGCTCCTTATTTCTATTTATCATCCCTTTATTTCCAAATTATTCAGTTTTTTTATATTTAAATTCCTTTTCTTTCTCGACTTTTCTTCGGTAAAATTTCTTGTCTCTTTCTCTGATTTTTATATTTGTTTTTCCTTCATCATATTTTCCTTTCTTTTTTTCTTTTTTTTATCCTTATGTGTTCTTAATTCTAGACGCTGATATATTTTTTTCCCTTCATTTAATCCTTTTCTCTTTATTTTCAATCTGATCTTTATATCCTTCAGTTTATTTTTTTTATTTCTAATCTTCATATTTTTCTTTACAATATTTTCCACATCCATATCCGTAATGCAATTTTCCCTGTCTTTACTTTCAGTTTAATACTTCCATTGCATCCACTCTTTTTGTCTCCCATTCAATCACGTCTATTTTTACCTCCACATTCAGTTTTCCCTCGGTAATATTTTTCGCATCCTTATCTCAGCGAAGTCTTCCCTGCCAGCATCCTTCTCTCCGCCCCCTTTGTCCCGTCCTCATGTCACGCTTGTTGTTGCTGCATTCAGCCTTGTCATGTTGGTTTTCAGTCCATTCTTCTTTCATTTCATTCTTTGTCTGTCTGTCTGTCTGTGTGTGTGTGTGTGTGTGTGTGTGTGTGTGTGTGTGTGTGTGTGTGTGTGTGTGTGTGTGTGTGTGTGTGTGTGTGTTTGTAAGTCTTGGTTTGTATGTGTGTGGGGATGTTTTTGTTGCGTTTCTCTCTCTCTCTCTCTCTCTCTCTCTCTCTCTCTCTCTCTCTCTCTCTCTCTCTCTCTCTCTCTCTCTCTCTCTCTCTCTCTCTCTCTCTCTCTCTCTCTCTCTCTCCTTATTGCTTTGTCAGAAATCGGACTTTTTATCTGTTTTCGTTTATCGACGAGGCTTTTTATTTTTTGGGGGAGAGAGAGAGAGAGAGAGAGAGAGAGAGAGAGAGAGAGAGAGAGAGAGAGAGAGAGAGAGAGAGAGAGAGAGAGAGAGAGAGGACGTTTAACCTATCCTCATATCAAAATCAGAACTGTGTGTGTGTGTGTGGGGGGGGGGTTCTCCGCACACACACACACACACACACACACACACACACACACACACACACACACACACACACACACACACACACACACACACACACACGGTCATCGACGTCCTTCACCTTTATTTAATATTCCGTCAAAGGCATCGACACTTTCTCATCTAATATACGATACACGGAAACGTATTTGGACCGAAACTCGACCCCTGCCTCACTACCCAGCCGTGGCCCCACAGTACCTTGCTTCACACCCTCAGGTCTTCCCTCCCTTTCTCCCCACCCACCTGACCCGCCCTCCTTAGCCATCTCCTCTCTCTATCTCCTCCTCCTTCTCATGGCACCATTTAACCTCGCTGTTGTCCTTAATATCAGTCATATATATAGATATAGATATAGATATACCCTTTTCTTTTCCCTTTTCTTTCTATCACCACTTCGTTACCGTTTCTCTCCCCCTTTCGTCTCCCTTTTGTCTTTCTCTCTTTCATATTTCTTTTATTCTTGTCTGGTCTTGTGTTCTTTTCCGTTCTATTTGTTTTTAGCCTTGTTTTTGTTTCTGCTCTTTCCTCGTGTTTGTGTTTATCTATTTCCTTTTCTTCCTTTTTTTTTTTTTCATTTCGCCGTTGTTCTGTAATTTTTGTTTATATTTTTTTCCTTCGTTTTTATTATTTTCTTAGTTTTGCTCTTTTCTTTCTTTCATATTTTTCTTTTTGTTCCTTTTGACCTTTCTCTTTTTTGTACTTGTTTATTCTTTCCTTTCAAATATAGTTTGAGTTTTTTTTTGCTTGTTTATCTTTTTTATTTGTATCCTTTCCTTTCCTCTAAGTCAGTTTATATTTATTGTTTTTTCTTTACTCTTATTTCATTTCATTTATAAATTTTTCATCTGTTATCGTCAATTCTCGTGTTTTTTTCTTTTGATCACCATTATCAACTATTCTTTTCTTACCTTTCATGTCATACCCTTCTCATATGTCTTATTTCCACCCCTCCTCTCCTTTCCTTCTCCAGTTCCTTTCTCCCCTCTCCCTTTCTCCCTCCCCTTTCGTATTATAGTCTGAAGTGAACCCTTCCCTCCATTCTGGGAACACCACATGACTTCACCGCTCATCTCCCTGTCAGGCCAATCCTCCCTTCCCTCTCCCCTTCCTTCCCTTCCCTGATGTACCCCCTGCCTCCTTCTTTCTTCCCCTATCTTATCCTCCCTTCCTCTCCCTTTCCTTCCCTCCCCTCCTTCGTCTCCCTATCCATTCTTTCCTCCGTGACAGGTGAAGCGGAACACCTGCGCAGAAAGAAGCATCCCACACTCTCCCGCCCTTCCTGCCTCCCGCCCACTTATCCTCCCGCCCACTTACCGGCCGTGACGTGAAAGCTTGTCACGATAAACGCACGGGAAGGGAAGACAATAGATGCTTGTTAGAAAATGCCATCCTCTGTTCCTCTTTACGTAAAACTCGCTTTTAAAAAGTTTTCATGTTCTCTTTCACTCTCTCTCTCTCTCTCTCTCTCTCTCTCTCTCTCTCTCTCTCTCTCTCTCTCTCTCTCTCTCTCTCTCTCTCTCTCTCTCTTATTTTCTGTTTTCGTTTTTCGTGTCTTTTTTTGTTGTATATTTTTTCTCTGTTCTTGTTTAGTCTTGCTTTCATCCTCTTTTTTTCTCTCTCGTATCATCCATTTATGTTGCATCTACTTTTTCACTTAACCCTTTTTTTATCGTCATTTTTCCCTTCCGTCTTATGTTCCTCATTATTC
>NC_087183.1:10642367-10667367 GCF_035594125.1 Scylla paramamosain
CACAGCAATACAATACAGTACCGGTGCGTTTCCGTGACTTATTCCGGAGGCCGCTCGTGTATCACTCTTGCGTATCCGGAAATGGAATAGTGCATGAATAGATGAATGAATATACCGGAGTGTGCTGACGCGAAGGCTTATACATCAGTGTGTGTGTGTGTGTGTGTGTGTGTCCTTGACTGTAGAAGTAAGAGAAGTACTACACGAAGGAAAGGAAGAAAAAAAAGTAGCGGACGTAAGAAGAGGAGGAGGAATGACAGAAGTGACAGGAGAAGGAAGTGGAGGAGGAGGAGGAGGAGGAGGAGGAGGAAGAGAAGACGTTAATATTCTGACACTCCCTCAATAACGCGTCCTTTTTTCTCTTCTTTCTTATTTCTCCTTTGCCATGAAAGTGAATTATTAACGCGATTCAATTTGGGCAGAGCGAATGGGCCGTTGGTAAGCGTGGGGGGAGGGGAGGGAGACAGGAAATGGAATAGGAGGAGGAGGAGGGAGATGGAGATGGAGAGGGAGAGGGAGAGAGTAGGGGAAGGGGGAGGAGGAGTGCGTATAGAGAAATTGGGTCAATGGAGTTGGGGGAAGTGGAGGGGAAGGAAAGGGGGGTGAGGAGGGCCTGGGGCTTGAGAGAGTTAACAAGGTGAATGGAAACACTGTATCAAATTGAAAGAAACTCTAATACTTTATATTGAGTTGCAACAGCTGGAGGAGGAACGGATGGTGGTGGTGGTGGTGGAGGAGGAGGAGGAGGAGGAGGAGGAGGAGGAGGAGGAGGAGGAGGAGGAGGAGGAGGAGGAGGAGGAGGAGGAGATGAATAAAGAAAATTAGAGGTACAGAAGAAAATAAATAAAGTAAATAAACAAAAAAAAACTAGGAAAGAAACAGATGAGGAAAAGTAAAGGCAAATGAAAAAGGAATAGAAAGGAAGCAAGAAGAGGAAGAAGAAAAATATAGGAATAAGAAACAAAAGAACAAGACAAATCAAGAGAAAAAAAGAAAATTCCAAGAAGAAATAACGAAAAAGGAAAAGAAAAGGAGAAACAAAAGGGAAGCAAGAGGAGGAGGAGGAGAAAAAGAAAAAAGAAGTAGTAGTAGTATTTAGGTTCATTTAAGTAGCTTTCTTTGTCTGTCTGTCTCTTTCCTCGTTCTGTGTAAGATTTCACCCCAACACACACACACACACCTCCACAGCGCCTCCTCCTCGCCTCTTGAATGCCATTAGTGGGGTCTTAATGCCGCCTAATACCACTCGATGCCATATAATGCTGCTCTCTGGAATCCTGGAAATAGATAATAAGATTGAGACCTCTTTTGAAGTTCATGATTTTTTTTTTCCCCTTCGTGTCTGAGTCAGTATTTCTACTTTCGTGTTTGTAATTAACTTTCTTTTGATGGAGATGATTTTGCTTCTTAAATACGATTATTGGGCGGAACAGAAGGTGTCACCTCCAGGAATGTTGCATTTTTCAGAACTGCGAAGCCTTTCATATTCTCGTTACGTGTGTGTGTGTGTGTGTGTGTGTGTGTGTGTGTGTGTGTGTGTGTGTGTGTGTTTAAGTTTCGCTACTCGCGCACTTCACGGAAAAAAGAACAATAATAACAAACACACTCTCTCTCTCTCTCTCTCTCTCTCTCTCTCTCTCTCTCTCTCTCTCTCTCTCTCTCTCTCTCTCTCTCTCTCTCTCTCTCTCTCTCTCTCTCTCTCTCTCTCTCTCTCTCTCTCTCTCTCTCCAGAGTTAAGAGTTTTAGGAAGAAAACAAGTGTCGAGTCATCAAGGGAAGAGAAAGAGAAGAGAATGTTTGGAGAGGGGGGAGAGGAGAAGCTAGATTTTGGGAACTAGTGGAAGGGGAAGTGAACTGGAGAGGAAAGAGGGGGAGAGCGAGGAAAAGCTGTAGAATTTGAGATAAAAGTAGAAAAAAAGAAGGGAGAAATAAAAGCGATACAGAATGGAGGAGGGAGAAGGAAGAGGAGGAGGAGGAGGAGAAGGGAGAACTGTAGAGTTATAGGTAAAAGTGAGAAAAGAAGAAAGAAGACTAGAGGAAAGAGGATTACGTGAAGGGAGACCTCAGAGAGAGAGAGAGAGAGAGAGAGAGAGAGAGAGAGAGAGAGAGAGAGAGAGAGAGAGAGAGAGAGAGTTTGGTTGCCTAAGTGTGGTGGAGAGGCGGCGAGGGTGTTCCTTGCAGCTCAAACAACACTCCAGCAGCCCAGTGAGCCTTAGACAACACTTAACACCTCGTCTGTGTCAATCTTTACCCTCACCACCTCCTCCTCTCTCCTCCTCCTCCTCCTCGTCACCACCCTTCACCGCTTTTCTCCTCCTCCTCCTTCATTTCTTCCGCCACTTAAACTAATTCTGCTTCATTGCGTTATCCCTTTCGTCCACACCCTCTTCTCACTCTTCCTCCTCCTCCCCCTACTCCTCTTCCTCCTCTTCCTCCTCTTCTTCCTCCAGTCTGAGCGGAGTTATTGCTCTGACACTGAAGCTTACGATTTCCATGTTTCCATTAACTGAATTACACTACCGCCCTTGTCGCGCGCCCTGGGATGGCATTGCTTCGCCGTAAGTGTCTGTGAGGCCTGAAGGGGAAGGGGGACGCGCGGAGAGGCGGTAGGATGGCAGTGAAGAGAGAGGGAGCTGCAGAGGATGGGAGGAGGGGGAAGGGTTGTGGACGCCCTAGTTGTGTGATGAAGGGAAGGCGAGTCAGGGAATGTTGCAGAGGTCAAGGGAATGTGGTTATGTGGCAGATAGGCTGGGAAGGTATTTGGAGTTTGAGGTGATGTGATGTGGTGGTGGTGGTGGTGGTGGTGGTGGTGGTGGTGGGAATTGCTTGTCTGCTAGAGTAGTTTGTAGATGGACAGGCTGTTATAGGGTGGGATAGTGTGTGTGTGTGTGTGTGTGTGTGTGTGTGTGTGTGTGTGTGTGTGTGTGTGAGGATTGTTGTTGCTGTTGTTATTGTTCTTGTTCTTGTTTACTACTACTACTACTACTACTAATAATAATAATAATAATAATAATAATAATAATTAAGCTTCTTGTTTCATATTTGCTTTACTATTAAATCTGCTACTCCGTATCTTATTTTCTTCCTTTCGTGTCTGTCTGTCTTTTCGTCCGTCTGTGTCTGCGAGGATTCTCTCTCTCTCTCTCTCTCTCTCTCTCTCTCTCTCTCTCTCTCTCTCTCTCTCTCTCTCTCTCTCTCTCTCTCTCTCTCTCTCTCTCTCTCTCTCTCTCTCTCTCTCAATTCATCTATCTGTCTGTTTCCGCGGAATTGCCAATTAAAAAAGCCGAAAAAATTAGAGAGAGAGAGAGAGAGAGAGAGAGAGAGAGAGAGAGAGAGAGAGAGAGAGAGAGAGAGAGAGAGAGAGAGAGGCAAAATCTGATGTTAAAGGTTTGTTCCCTGGAAGTTTTATTTATTCATCAATTTATTTATTTATTTATTTATTTATTTATTTATTTATTTCGTCCCCTACATCCGTACACTGAAAACATGAAAAACAGAGAGAGAGAGAGAGAGAGAGAGAGAGAGAAAATAAACTGCAACAAAGATTAAAAGAACAGAAAACCGTATCACAGCCTCTGAGTCGCACAGATAAATAAAGATCAGTTTTCGGATGCGTGGATTTGTGAAAGGCTTTCGATGTAGCGGCGCCGTGCTAATGGGAAGTAAAGGGGAAGTGGCCCCAACCTCCTGCCGCGGTAATGGAAGCCTGAGGGAGCGCTGGGAGAGGCGGAGGGAGAGTTGGAGGGAGAGAGGGAGAGGCGGGCTGGTGGTCTGGTTAGGGTGATGTGATGTTGGGTGAGTTTTTTTGTAATGTTGGTAATGGTGATGGTATTGGTGGTGGTGGTGGTGGTGGAGGTGGAGGAGAAGGGGGAGGGGGGAAGAAGAGAAGGAAGAAAGTTAGGGTCTACAACAAGAGGAGGCAAAAGAAGAGGAAGAGGACGAGAAAAAGGGAAGCAGAAGGCAAATAACGTAGGAGAAAAAGAAGGGAAGAGGGAAACGAGACCAATAATAGAGGAGGAGGAGGAAAAGGAAAAAAATAGGAAGAACAAAGCCAATAACAGAGAAGGAAGAAGAGAAGGAAAAGGAGGAGGAGGAGGAGGACGAAGGACAATAATAGGAAAGGAGGTACAGGAGGAGGAAAAAGAAAAGAAAAGAGGACTAAGACCAATAAAAGAGGCGGAGGAGGAGGAGGAGGAAGAAGAGGAGGAAGAAGACCAACAACTGAGTCCAACTGTTAGAACTATTATACAAGGAAAGAGATTAGAAAGAAGAAGAAGAAAAAAAAAGGGAAACTAAAAATATATCTGAGAGACACGGAGGAATTACTGAGAATTTAGAGATGAAAAAAAAAAAAGACTTTGAAATTGTCTTGTGCTGGAGGATACACACAGAATAATGAAAGGTGTTATGAGTGGTAAAGTGGAGGAAAAGATGAGATGAAGAGCTTTGCCGGGCTGATTTGGAATAGATGGGCAGCTTGAATAGTAAAATAATAATGATAATGGTAATAGTTGTAAAGATTGAAGGAGACTTTTTGTCCTTTAGCGGCGGTGGTGATGATGATGATGATGAGTAGGAGGAGGAGGAGAAAGAGAAGGAAAAGAGGAGCAGTATATGAATGATAAGAAAAAAAAAATAATAGCAGTAAAAAATAGCAGAACGTAATTAATATGTCAAAACATTTTTACGTGTGGAAACAAGTAAAGAGGAGCGTGAGGCAGTCAGTGTATGCATGTAGGTGTCAGGGAGAGTGGGAGGCTGCGAGAAGTGTGGCGGTGAAGTATTGTTAGCATCGCAGCGCCGAGGAAACTCACACGTGGGTATACAAACATCCTGCCACGCCCTCGCTGCTTCCCACGCTGCGTGACTGACTAAATGAAGTGTTACGAGTTAGTGATCATTGAGGAATACAGTATGCCATGATCATTAACAGTTACGTTAGCGAATACCGAATAATAACTGATTAACAACCGAACTGTCTTTCAACTAAATGCAATAACAATATAACAAACTTGCCAACTAATCAGCTAATCATTCTAACTACTAACTCAATTACTCGCTAACCTAACTACTAATTAAACTAACTACTAACGTAACTAGGAACTCCTCTAACTAATTCAACGGAACTACTAACTTGAGTTCCAATTTACGTTAGTCAGTAGTTAGGTTAATTGGTAGTTAAGTGAGAGTTACGTTAGCAAGTTCGTAGTTAGAATAGTTAGTTTATTAGTCTCTTATTATGAAGTTAACATGTGTAATTGGGAGGCAGTTAATTAGGTTGTTAGTATTATTATTTACATAGTTCATTAGTTTGTTAGCTACACCATTAATTTGTTGAGTTAAAAGTTGAATTGCTTGTTAGATGGTAGTTATTAGCTTAGGTTAAGTTAGGTTACGTTAAGTTAGGTTAGGTAAGGTTAGGTAAGGTTAGGTAAGGTTAGGTTAAGTTAAGTTAGGTTAGGTATGGTTAGGTTAGGTAAGGTTAGGTTAGGTAAGCTCAAAATATTATCTAGAGAAAGAAAAAGCATACACAAAAGGACCAAGAGAGAGAGAGAGAGAGAGAGAGAGAGAGAGAGAGAGAGAGAGAGAGAGAGAGAGAGAGAGGAGAGAGAGAGAGAGAGAGAGAGAGAGAGAGAGAGAGAGAGGAAGATGAGGTGAGACAGAGGTAAAGGAAAAAGAATGGGGAGGTGGAAATGAAACTATGAAGGAGGCTTGGAGTGAAGGAGGAAACAAGAGACAGGCGGAAAATGAGGTAGCTGGAAAGAAATGAATTAATTAGAAAAGAAACATTGAAAGACTGAAATGAGGAAGGGAGACAGAAAGGATGGAAAGAGAATGAAAATATAGAGAGGAGAAACAAAAGAGGGAAGGGGAAAAAATGGAAACGTGTCTGTGGAAATAAAGGAAACAAAAGAATGATGAGGAGATGGAAAAGATGAAATGGGCGCTTGTAATGAAGGTGAAAAACAGGGAAAAAAAAAAAAAACATAAAAAAAGTCTGGGGGAAAAAACTGGAAAATATTAGAGATTAGATAAAAAAGGATCTGAAAAATATAAAAAAAAATGAAAGTTAAAATGCTAGAAACAAAAAAAAAAGTTAAAATACTATAATAAAAAAAAAAAAAAAATAGGAGGTAGAAAATAAGCATAAAAAAAAAAAAGAGAATGAAGACAAAATAGTGGAAAGATGAGGAGGAGACGAAGAGTAAAGCAGAGAAAAGAAAGGGAAGAGAAACAAGACAAAAGGAAATGAAGAAGGAAACCCCATCCAGCTTTTCCTGTGTGTGTGTGTGTGTGTGTGTGTGTGTGTGTGTGTGTGTGTGTGTGTGTGTGTGTGTGTGTGTGTGTGTGTGAATGGCGCCGTGATGGAGACAATAGAGGTGTGTTGTGAGGATTGACAGTCCGTCGGGTGAGTCTGGCTGTACCACCGAGTCTGGAATGGCAATTAAGGTTACGTAAGCAGGAGGAGGAGGAGGAGGAGCAGGAGGAGGAAGAGGAGCAGGAGGAGGAGGAGGAGGAAGAGTTGAAATAGTGTTAGTGGTGGCAGTAGGTATAACTTTTTGGGTTCTGGAAAAGGAAGAAACTGATAAAAGAGGACAAGGAGAAACAACATAAATAAGAATAAGAACAAGAACGAAAACACCTGAACAGGAAGATGGATAGTAAGAGGAGGAGGAAGAACAAGAACAAGGACAAAAAGAACAAGATGATGAGTAAGAGAAGGAGGAGGAGGAAGGACAGGAATAATAAGAATAAATACAAACAGCAAGAGTAGGAGGAGAAAGAGGAGGAGGGGGAGGAGGAAGAAGAATAAGAGAAGGAAGAAGATAGCAAAAAAAAAACTAAGAGGAAAAAAATATTATGTAACATTAGCAGCGAGAGAAGTAAAGGAAAGAAGAACAGGATGCAGGAGGCGGAAGAAGGGGAGGAAGGGGAGGAAGGGTAGGAAGAGGAAGAGGAAGAAGAGTCAGAAGCAAAGGCTTTCCCAAGAGTGTCCCTATGTACTTTCCCTATTTTTTCCCTTTAATTAAATTTCCTGGATTGTTTTTTCTGAAGAATTCCAACACTTCCCTTGGTCCTTCAAGAGAGAGAGAGAGAGAGAGAGAGAGAGAGAGAGAGAGAGAGAGAGAGAGAGAGAGAGAGAGAATGTGTGTGTGTGTGTGTAAAGAGTGAATGAAAGGAAAGCAAAAATATGAATGTATAGAATAGAAAAATATTTGTAAAAGGAATGTGCTGATAAAATGAAAGAGAATGTGAGATAAAACGTGTGTGTGTGTGTGTGTGTGTGTGTGTGTGTGTGTGTGTGTGTGTGTGTGTGTGTGTGTGTGTGTGTGACCGCGCGCTAAAGTTTGAGATGAGTTTAACTGTTATAATTTGAAATATGTGGCGCAGAGAGAGAGAGAGAGAGAGAGAGAGAGAGAGAGAGAGAGAGAGAGAGAGAGAGAGAGAGAGAGAGAGAGAGAGAGAGAGAGAGAGATGAATGAACAGGAAAAGGGAGAGAGTAAAATGCTTGAATGTAGATCCGGTTTGAGAGAGAGAGAGAGAGAGAGAGAGAGAGAGAGAGAGAGGAGAGAGAGAGAGAGAGAGAGAGAGAGAGAGAGAGAGAGAGAGAGAGAGAGAGAGAGAGAGAGGATAGTACAAGGAATTAAAGACAGCTAAGTGAAAGTTAGAGAAAAAAAATAACACCCACGCCTTTTCCTCATCAAAAAAAAGGAAGAGATGAATGAAAATATAAAAAAAAGTAACAAAAAAAAAAACTCATAAAAAAGTCAGCATTAAAAGGTCATTCAACACGTGATATTAATGAAAGGTAGAGAGAAGCGACCTTTTTTTGTAACCTTTTCAAGTCCTCACTACAGTACCGGACCCACCTGAGAGCCTTCCACAATGCATTAGTCCTTCCCAGTACAGCCTTTTCATCTTTAACACACACACACACACACACACACACTAGTCTTACCTGTTTTTCTGTCCCTCCTTCCCAGTACAGTACAGATTTCTTTAGCATTACACGCCTTTCCCTACTCTCTCCTTGTTCCCAGTTCGTACTCTGTTAATGTTACACGTTTCCTAGTACATACAGGGCTTTCAGTACGCTTTTCAGTCTTCCCGGTACATTAAGTCGGCTTTCTAAACACTGTACATTTTGCCAGTCTCTTTTACTGGTTTCTAGTACATATTTGTTTATCTCAACTTATAACACGTTTCTTAGTACACAGATACCTTCCCAGCACACATAATAAGTCTTCTCTCGTACACGAAAACCATTTAAAAGCATCTAATTATCAGCCAAAGTAACACGCTACTTACAAATGATCTTTACTGGTGGAACTAAGAGTACGTATTGCACACATACACACACACACATCCTCCCAGTACATAATACTCGTACACAGTAGTTTACCTCACAGTATCATGGCCCAGTTTTCACCAGTTCACTCCCTCACATCCCCTAACAGTTCAACTCCCCAACTTAAACAACATAGCTAAACAAAACACCAATATATATTTCCAATACACCCCAAACTCGCCTCATCGTACCGTGCCCCAGTTTCCGGCAGTACACACCCTCGCACACACCCCACACCACTCCAACACCCCCCTCCCGCGACACCACACAGGCTAATCCTAACCCATACAACGTAGCTAAAACAAAATACAGCAATATATGTTTCTAATACACCCCAAGCTTACCTCGCCGTACCGTGCCTCAGATTTCAACTACACACCCTGACACACACACACACACACACACACACACACACACACACAGCCTCAACACCCAACCCAAACAACGTAGCTAAACAAAACACGGCAATATATCTTTCCAATACACCCAAGCTCACCTCGCCACCTCGCCGTACCGTGCCCCAATTTCCAGCAGTACGCCCTTCAGTTCTACCCTTGCGCAGGTCTGGTAAGGGGACGAGGAGAGAGTGGTCAGGTCCCCTTTAACCTCGCTCGCCTGCTGCGGGGGCTCCTGGCCGCTCCGTCTGTCGATACCCGGCCTGCGATGCGGAACTCTGCTGGCGCGGGGAAAAAAAAGGGGAGCTGGCGATAATGGGCTTGTATTGAGGGTGGTGGTGGTCGTGGTGGTGGTGGTGGTGGTGGTGGTGGTGGTGGTGAGGGTGCTAGCGGGGTGGATGTTTGTTTTAGTTTTGATTGTTTGTGTGTTTGGATGAGTGATTGTGGTTATTGCTGGGTGGGTGGGTGATGGGGGGTTAAATTATTGGGGGTGGTTGGGGATGGTGGTGGTGGTGGTAATGGTGATGATGATTGTTGTTGTTGTTGTTGTTTTTCTTGAAGTTATTATTATTATTATTATTATTATTATTATTATTATTATTATTACTACTACTACTACTACTTCCATCATTATTATTTTCCTGATATATTTACTGTTACTACCACTGATGTTGCTACCACTACCACTACCACTACTACTACTACTACTACTACTACTACTACTACTACTACTACTACTACTACTACTACTACTACTACTACCACCATCGCCACAGCTTACAATTAAAAACACTAATACCACTGGTACACCCGCCACCACCACCACCACCACCACCAACCACACGTCAGTCAGCCTCCAGCACAACAAAATAACACACCACAATTACACCTCCCTGTCCAAGAATACCACACGCACTGATACCTCCTGGCCCCGGGGACGTCCTCTGGTGGCCTGTGCGGGGACTGCAAAGGTCGCGTGTGGGTGTGGGGTGCGGGTGTGGGTGTAAGTGTGAGTGTGGGGTGTATTTAAATTATTATAATACTTGCTTTAATACAAAGGAACTTAACAACACTTGTGCGGTCCTGTCTCTTTGTGTTTATTTGTCTAGTTTTTCCTTCAGTTCATGTGTAATTGTCTCTAACACTTCTTGTATCTATTGCCTGTCCTTTAGTTTATACACACTGCTTGCCCTTATCACCTCTTCTATCTATATGTATCCAGTATTTCCCTTTGTTGACGTAGACCCTTGCCTCTGTCACCTCTATTGGTCTAGCTTATTCCAAGTACGAGAATCTGTATCTCTATTACGGCAGCTGTATTGTTTTGTATCACTCATATATCCTCCATTTCTCAGCTTTTCCTCGTGGCCTCTTAAGTATCCAGCCTCTCTTTGTTCTTGCGATAATAGACCTTTTTATATATATTTATCCGTGTGTGTGTGTCTGTGTGTGTGTGTGTGTGTGTGTGTGTGTGTGTGTGTGTGTGTGTGTGTGTGTGTGTGTGTGTGTGTGTTTTAAGAGTAATTTCCATCAAAGTTTGGGAAGTTATCTGATCATGTAATAAGAGTTGGATCAGTTAACTTGTGTGTGTGATTGCTCGGAAAACCACCCACCAATGAGAGAGAGAGAGAGAGAGGAGAGAGAGAGAGAGAGAGAGAGAGAGAGAGAGAGAGAGAGAGAGAGAGAGAGAGAGGACTGATTTTTCTCTCGATTTCACAGCGGTCAGTTGAAGTTGTCTGGCTGTGATGGTGGAAACTTTTTGATGGATCAGGCGGAGTCTCTTCCATCCCGGCCACTTACTGTTATTGATGGTGGTATTAGTGTTTTTATTACTTGGAGTGTGGCTTGACTGATGGCTGAGTCTGTACGTGGAAAATTACTCGCTCTCTCTCTCTCTCTCTCTCTCTGGAAAGAACGATAGTGGGATTATGTATACAGAAAACTGAATGATTGAAATGTTATTGGTATTAGTGTTAGTTGTAGTGGTTGTGTTGGTGTTGGTGGTGGTGCTGGTAGTAGTAGTAGTAGTAGTAGTAGTGGCAGCAGCAAAATTTTATGTATTGTAGAGTAAAAGATTATGAAATTGATACTATCTGTGTCAGTATCAGAAATAGTAGTAGTAGTAGTAGTAGTAGTAGTAAGATCAAATTAATTAATGAGTACAAATCGAAAACTGTTAGCATCATTATTAGTACTAGTAAAACTATATATAAACACCCTGAATAAAAAAAAAAAAAGCAAAACAAACAAGTATAATCATCACCAGAAATAAACCCAACACAGAAATTATCGTACTTCGTAGGAACACCACCACCACCACCACCACCACCATTACCAGAATTACCGGTGCAATTAAATTATTCAAAAACACGTCATTAATACCTTGTTAGGCGGGAATACATGGAGAAATACGTATATATTTTGTGCACCACTGACAACATCCTCCGCCTCCCCTCGTAAAGTAAGAGGAAAACTGTGTCCCGTTAAAAAAGTGTAATTAGGTAACGAATCAAGGGAATTGTCCTCAGAGTTATACCTAAAAAAAAACGACCTTTATTTAGCCTAACTCGGTTTATTTTCTTCACTTCCGGTTTGTTGAGTGGCTGCGTTAGAGAGAGAGAGAGAGAGAGAGAGAGAGAGAGAGAGAGAGAGAGAGAGAGAGAGAGAGAGAGAGAGAGAGAGAGAGAGAGAGAGAGACTAATACGAATGAGGTAGAACAGGAAAAAAGAGAGGAGAAAAGGGAATTAAGGAAGAATGGACACACTGCGATGAGATAAAAGTACACTTGGGAATGAGAGAAGAAGGAAATAGGCAATAAAAGAGAAGAGAAAACAGAAGATAACATGAAAGAAATAAAAAAATCTGAAATGGAAACAAAAAAAGAACACAAAGCCACCAGAGAGAGAGAGAGAGAGAGAGAGAGAGAGAATTCCAAAACCTTTCTCAAACCTTTTGTTCTTCGTTTTATTTCCTTTGTGTCATTTTCCTTCTATAACGTTTTGTATTTTCTTCCTTTCTTCTTTCAACTGAAATGAATGTCTCCTCCTCCTCCTCCTCCTCCTTCTCCTCCTCCTCTGATACGAGCAGCTGCGTTCCACGGCTACGTAAATTTTCATTATTTTTTCTATTTTTCTTTCTCCTTTTCTTCTTTCTTTCCCTAACTAGCATCCCCTGCGGCACCTGCTTTTGAGAGAGAGAGAGAGAGAGAGAGAGAGAGAGAGAGAGAGAGAGAGAGAGAGAGAGAGAGAGAGAGAGAGAGAGAGAGAGGAGAGTTTAGGAGGGGAAGTCAAAGGGGGGAAAAATGAAAAATAAAAAAGATTGGGAAGGGGAGATGATGAGAGGGAACTAAAAAGAACACAGGAATGAGGTAAAACTGATGAAGGGGAAGGAGAGAAAGAAGAGATTGACTCATGATAATGGTAACGATAATAATAATAATAATAATAATAATAATAATAATGATAATAATAATAATAATAATAATAATAATAATAATAATAATAATAATAATGATAATAAAGACCCTTAACTTGTCAACAAAGAATTTTATCGAATTTCCCTAACTAGAATATTGACTGATGCCTGTATCTGTCTGTATGTCTGTCTGTCTGTCTGTCTGTCTGTCTGCCTCTCTCTCTCTCTCTCTCTCTCTCTCTCTCTCCTCTCTCCTCTCTCTCTCTCTCTCTCTCTCTCTCTCTCTCTCTCTCTCTCTCTCTCTCTCTCTCTCTCTCTCTCTCTCTCTCTCTCTCTCTCTCTCTCTCTCTCTCTCTCTCTCTCTCTCTCTCTCTCTCTCTCTCTCATGACCCAGATACGTCGGAACTTTAAAGCACCATTTTTTTTCCTTCCCAAAATAATTACGTTTTCATTGGTTATTTTTAAGTGCCCCATTGATTTCCCTTCCCTCATATTTACACTTCGTTATGTCACTCCGTTTATCGCCCCTTACCCTTCTGCGCCTTGTACGAGAGTGGCGGGGAATTCCTGGCGCTGCTGCTGCTGACTGGCTGGGCGGTTCTGGGGGGATTATAGGACTGGAGGCACGAGAATTTCTGGTAAAACAATGAAAGGCAGTGAAGCGTATTGCAGAGTTTTCCTTTAACCTCTTTCACTGGTGGCTGGCTTATTGTTCTTTAATTACAAGTCACTCCTGGATATTTTTTTTTTTTCGTTCTACACCCGCTTATGAACGTTTTATTGGATGGTGTATCAGTCATGGGTATTTTTTTTTTTTTGTTCTACGCCTACTTATAATTGCTTTACTGTCTGGCATATCGTTCTTTAATCGCAAGTCATTTTTAGATATTTTTTCTCTTCGTTCTGTAGCCTCTTATGATTGTTTTACTGACTGCCGTATGGTTCCTTAATCACAAACTGATCATTTTTAGGGTTTTCTTTCGTTCTAAAGAACGAAAGAAAACCGTTCTTTCGGCTAAAGATTTGGCGCATTATCATTTTTATTTATTTTTTTCTCTCTTTTGTCTTTTTGTTTGTAAAAGTTTTCTACAGTGCTTTTTAATGTAGTGAATTGCTGCATATCTCAGTGAAAGTGTTTTTAATGTGAGGCGAGTTGCCTACGTGTTGTTTTCCGTGGTGTAAGATTTAATTAGAGTTGTTTTGTAGACGCTTATATTATTTAGTGTTCATGTCAGTGAGGTGTCGTTATTTTTTCACCTGTTTTCATTAATTAAACCTTTTAGCAACAAAAAATATCCACGTGTGTGTTGCACTTGCCGGTTTATTAACTTGATTAAGTTTCATTTTTTTCTTTAAGTGCATTTCTCTCGCCATGATTGCTTAGATGTTTGGTGCGTGATATGTTTTTTTTTTTTTCTCATGTTATTTATAAACGAGCATTGTCTCTTGTGCCTGCTCTTGTTTACCTGTTTATTAATGTTCTCTCTCTGTTATTCTGAAATGTTAATCATGTTTATACTACCTGTTTTTGTTCACCGACTTTTTTTTTTTTTCTTAAGCAAACATTGTCTTCCATACCTACTTATGTTCAGTCATTTACTAACTAGTTTTCTCCTGTATACCATAAGCCACCACCCCGCCACGCTTGTTCACCTGAATGCTAACGAGTTCTCTTCCTTCCCACAGGTGGTGCTGGTGTTCATCCTCAGTATTGCCTCTCTGATCATCTACTTCATTGATGCATCAAAGTAAGTACTCTTCCCGCCCCTCCTGCCGCCCCTCCCTCCCTCTGTTTTAATTATTAACGCCTCAGTTGCTGCAGCAGGTGCTCGTCGCCCCCGCCGCCCCGGCACCGCACGCCACGCCCACATGTAAATAAGTGAAACAGGATATATATTTGTAAAAGTTATTAATTTTGTCATTAAGTCTTAGAAATGAAAGGTAGACATGTGACCGATTCTGTCTTTTAAGTCTTAGAAAGGTAATAAACCAAAATAAATATGGTTAACAATGCTTATATAAAACTTGAATTACGAATTGCAAATCAAGTTAGTAAAATAAACGAAAACACAGTTATTCAAGACTTTTTGAAAAGGAAATTATTAATTACAATGCAACCTAAAGAAAATAAACGAGAAAATGTCATTATTCTTGTCTTGAAATCCCAATCATTAACTACGAGTCAATCTAAGGAATTTAGCTCTAATTCATTTTTTTTTTCTAAAGCTTAAATTATGGTCAAAGTGAACCTGTTATTTTGTGTATTATTGAGTGGACTCAGTGATTCAGTTAACAAGCAGAGGTCGTTATGTGGCTCCTTTGTAGTGCAGAGGCGTGGCAGCGGCAGCGGCGGCGGCGGCGGCGGTGGCGGCGTCACCTCTGAGCCCAGCGGGACGTAGAAGGTTTTGTTAATTATTTTTCCCCAAGCAGTCAAAGGTTCTTGGTACTGTCACTGCCTCGAGTTTTTGGCTTTGATCACTCTGGGTCACTGCACCAGAGCGGCAGTGACGTAGTGTAGAACTTTTTTTCTTAGACGGCCCGCCATTGTTTCGTTGTAGGGGTTTGTGTAGGTGTAGTTGTGAGGGTTCCAGTGTGTGCTGCCTCTCATGCCCCTAGTGGGGCCATGAGTGATAGGTCATGACTTATACAGTGAATTATACAGGCGATACGAATGGATTTTTTCCTGAAGAACCGTGTCTTTTTTTTATATATTCTGTCTTATGATTATTATTACTGCATTACTAAAGTCTTTATTTCACTAGGGATATAAAGGTGGAAGTCAAGATTACTGTGAGCAGCTATAGCTTTTTTTCACATCAGTGGTTCGCCCCTAGCCTCCAGCATGCCTCTGCCCTGCCCCCTGATAGCCCTTAGCCCGGCCTTGCCTCAGCCTTGTCCTCTAGTCTTGCATTTTTACTTTGCTCTATTATTGTCATTCTTTTTATACTAGAGAGTAGCGGGAACAAGCGGGTTTTCTGCTGCCAGTGTCACACATCGGTGGTCGCCTCAGGGTAGTAGTGTTCCAGACCCTCTTATGGGATCCAACCCTTTGTTATTGGGATCTAACTCTATGTGCCCTCTTTGTCCCCTTGTCTAGCTAGTCTCCTGCCCCCGCCCCTTTACCCGCCCTTAGCTAGCAATAGTCTTTTTTTTCAGAGTTACAGCGAGTCTGCCTGCCCCCTGCCCCCTGCCCCCTGCCCCTTCCCTGCTGCCATCATATATGTTCCCTGCTGCCTCATTCTTCCCCAGATTGCTTGTTATCTCCCCTTTTATCCCCATTCTTGCTTGCGTAACCTTCGTCCCTTCTCCCCTTTCGCTTGTTCCAGTGTTTCGCTCCCCGTTCTTTACCCCTACGTCCCCCTCCCGCCCCCTCCCGCCACTTCCCTCATGTCTCCCACCCTCCCGGCTATTGTCACCAGCCTCATTATCATGATCACGCCATTCACGGTTTGTATTCCCATTAAATAGCCATATATGTTTTATTGTTATCCTTTTGTCCTCTTCTCTACCTCCTCTTCCTTCCCCTTCCTCACTCCCCCTCACCTCCCTCACCCTCCTCAGTGGCAGGGTGAGGGGAGGACAGGCTCACCCTCACCAATGCATACATGACTGTCAGTGTTCATCAATCATCAGTGTTTCTCCCTTTGAGATTTTCTTGTTGGTGGACAAATATGTACAATTGACCTTCGCCCTCGTGTCACCCTCCTCCTCCTCCTCCTCCTCCTCCTCCTCCTCCATGTACTCGCCTCATCCCCTCATGTCACCGGCCTCATTTTTGCTGTGTCCCTCAGGTGGAAGATTAACTGTCTTTTGTCCCCATGTCACCTCCTTCTCTCCGTCTTCTTCCTCCTCCTCCTCCTCCTCTCCCTTCTCCTTCTCAAGCCTCCACTCAACTCTCTTCATCCTCTCGTCGGTCTCACCCCTCACCACCACCACCATTACCCTCACCTTCACCTTCACCACCACCACCACCACCACCACCACCACCACCGCCACCACCACCACCACCACCACCACCACCACACAGTACACAGAGGTTCAACTTGAAGGCGCTACTCTCCGCCCTGTGTCGCCGCACCTCTTGGCTCCCTTGTCATCCCGGGCCGGAGTGAGGCAGCTCCTCCCGTGGCGCCGTTCATCAGCGGGCCACGTGCATCACGGTGATGGCGGGAGAGTTAGGCAATAGTGGCTCCAATGAGGCGCTGAATGGGGAATGGAGGCTGCTATTGGCGGCGGCGGCTTGGTGACGTCAGGAGCGTGTGTCTTCCGAGGTCACGCTCCGCCTGAAGCTTCGTTTAATATGAAGGGAAAATAAAGAGAGACGCTTCTCATATATTGGGCGACATAACTGCCTGGCTGAGTGCCTCGCTGACTCCCGCACCCGGCGACCAGAGGGCCTCAGGGTGTCGCCACCAGGACGGAGCCGCGGCCAGGCTGTGTCTGGCCGCCGCCTGTCTCCGTCTCCCGCCGGCGTGTCTGCTGAGACAGCATCATGAGATCCGCTGAGAAGAACGAGCCTTTCCGCAGCTCGCCAAAGCGGCCAATATGTCACCGAGGACCACCGGGAATTCTCATACAGTTTCAATAAATATCAGTTGCACCCGAGTGACCGAACCCTTGAGATGCCTCGACCCCGCCAGCCTGACGCCCCACCCACGACCTGACACGCCCACTCTCCACACACACACATATACGTGTGTGTGTGTATATATATATATATATATATATATATATATATATATATATATATATATATATATATATATATATATATATATATATATATATATATATATATATATATATATATAACACACACACACACACACACGTCGCCGTGTGTAAACAGACACCAGTATTTACTCTCGGCCATGGTGTAAGAAAGGCGTCTCAGCACACCGCGGCGCGTCAGGAGGTGGCTTCTTGGCACCGCTGAGAAATTGCAGCACGCGAAGCCCAGCCAGCGGTGTGCCCCACGCCACCACGCCAGGCACCTGGTGACTGGCTGCTGCTGTACTAACTCTGCTCAACTAACTTGTCACTAACCTCCCGGCAACTCTAACCTCAGCCACAAGCCTACCCTCCAGGCACGCGCCAGTGGCGGGAGGGAGTCAGGGAATAAAGGAATGAAGATGCGCTCGGTCTAGAACAAAAGAGCAGCGCTTGTGGTGCATGAGTGTTGTTGACTCGCTCCAGTGTGTGTGTGTGTGTGTGTGTGTGTGTGTGTGTGTGTGGTGCTGTACCATTCTGACTGTTATCTCTGTCCTCGGGGAAGTGTTTTCTGCTATCCGTGTGATAATAACAACACCCAATTCTCACACACACAAGTCCGTTTTGTCTGGCTGGCTGGCTAGCTGGCTGGATGGCTGGTTGGCTAGACGGCTGGCTTGCTGGCCGGCTGGATGAATGCTTGTTTGTCAGTGTGTATGTTGAATGTATGTTTTGTGTCTTGTCTCTTTGCCTCGTCTGAGTTGATGAAATAGAAAGGTAAAGGACAGAAGATTGACAGCAGTAAACAGGGAACACTTTTGGTAATGGTGGAGAGAGAGAGAGAGAGAGAGAGAGAGAGAGAGAGAGAGAGAGAGAGAGAGAGAGAGAGAGAGAGAGAGAGATTAATGACAATTCCATAATTCGTTCCACTTCGCTCGCAATAAATTTCGATCATGTCACGTCCCAAACTCATATCATAGAAAACGGGGATGAGATCACGAGTGTCATAAACTTGTATAAAACTCACAAAACTGTAATGATCACGTCAGTCCCTTTAATCCCATAGCGTAGAGACACGGAATGACCAGTAATGGCTAGAACCTTCACGAATAAGGTTAGGGTTTAGCAGCACCGTAGACTGAAGCTGTTTAGCCAATAGGGAGAACCTGTAGAAGATAAACTGTAGGTAAAAGTAACGATTAATTAACTGAAGGATACTAAAACAGGTGTAACAGGCAAGTAAGGACGTCCATCGTTACCTGAGCAAGTTACCTGTGTATTGGGACTCACCTCAACAAGTTACCTGTATTCCTTATCCCTTAACTCACCTGTGTCGCCTCCTCCTGTGTTGCCGATAATAACAGTAATAATAATAACACTAACCCATGAAAAGTGTAACAGAAAAATCGTCACAGGTCTTGCAAGTCAAAATATTTCAGAAAATTGGCCCTAAACTGAAGAAGTACATTGTGTTCTCATGTTTCCAAGGCGTGAGAGAAGACACAGCACCACTACATCACGCCTTCCTCGCCGCCTCTCCCACTCGTTTGTCTAAATTTTATCCAGCAAGTGTCGTGCCTCGTGACGCAGTGTGGAGGAAGGTGGTGATGGAGGGAGGGAATGCCGTGCCGAGTGTTACTAACTTCCGTGCGTTGTCAGTGAGGAAGATGGCGAAGAGGGAAACGTTATAACGCCTCAAGAAATTAAACACTTCTTACTTTTTTTTTTTAAACTCCAACTGTTGAATGTGTAGGAATAGCATGATTTTTTTTTTTTATGGAACCTCAACTATTGGAACTCTTGAAATTGTAAATTATAATAGGAGGGTTCGTTATCTTAAAAACCCCAACTGGTAAACATCTCGAAGTACGCTAAAGGGAGTTTTGTTTATCTTAGGACTCAGACTGTTTAACCTTTCGAGACATCATAATGGGAATTCTTCTTTATCCTAAAACTCAAACGAAGTAACGTACATGGGAAGGCTGGTCTATCTTATTTCCTTTATGTTACTCTCTAAGAACCTGTGCTGAGCCTCTCCAAACAGCGTACACGGGGTTCATCTCTTCATATTTCCTCCTTACTTCCTTCTTTGAACTTATCTTTTGAATCTCTCGAATGCCACAAAAAAAAAAGTATAAAAGAGTAAGGCGTGTTCTTCTCTTATTTCCTCTTGACCTTTCCTTGACCTCTGCCTGTCTTATTCTTGTATAAATAAACACGTAGAGGAAATGCATCATAAACCTTCTGAAAATATGACACCACTGCCGTGTTAAGCCCCTTGAGGCACACACCAGGAAGTGCTGTGTGTGTGTGTGTGTGTGTGTGTGTGTGTGTGTGTGTGTGTGTGTGTGTGTGTGTGTGTGTGTGTGTGTGTGTGTGTGTCTGTACTGGCGCCGCGGGTTCCTGTGTGTGGTGCAATGGTCTGAGTGTTTGACTAATCGTGGTGAATTAAATTTGTGAACATCTTTCTCTTTTCATCGTATAATCGGTAACTTTTTTTTTCGATTTTCTAGTTCTTAATCAGCCTTCTTCACATGCGAAATAAAAATACATTACGTTTTAGTTGACTCTCTCTCTCTCTCTCTCTCTCTCTCTCTCTCTCTCTCTCTCTCTCTCTCTCTCTCTCTCTCTCTCTCTCTCTCTCTCTCTCTCTCCCCGGACCGGTGTTTCACAATGATATTTCTGGAAAATTAACTTGCTGTAACGTGACTGATTGATTTATTGATTGGGCTGTGGCGGCGGGAATGTTGCGGTTAACGAGAAACTCAAATGCTTGAATGTTTTTGTTGTAATGATAAGAATAACACTGAGACTACCAGTGATAATGAGAAGAATTAACGGTGATAGCAAAATACAACAACTGCAATGATAAGAATAATTGTAATACTGAAAAAAAGGATGATGGAAAATAACAAAAATAGAATATAACAAACAAGTGTAATAATACCAGTAACGTTGCGTGAAATGATGATGATAAAAGATAACAACACACATGAAATAACAACTGGAAAAATAACCATGACTACGTGTAATAATAATAATAATAATAATAATAATAATGATAATAATAATAATAATGGTAATAACAAAAATAATAGTCAGCAATACCAATAATAACTTTAAAGATAAGAATAATGATAACTAATAGATACAAATAACAACAACAACAACAAACAAAAAACGCCAGCAGCAACAGAAAACGTCAGCAATAGAAAACGTTAGTCACACACTCCTCAAACCCTTCAACTCAGGCAAAGGTTTTTATGCGAGGAAGAATTCGTCTTTGTCTCAAGAGCTGAATCTCGCCCAGCATCCAAGTCACGCTCCTGCCCTTTGTTTGGAGAGAGAGAGAGAGAGAGAGAGAGAGAGAGAGAGAGAGAGAGAGAGAGAGAGAGAGAGAGAGAGAGAGAGAGAGAGAGCTGAATGGCAACGAAAGCACGCCAAAAATGAATAAAGAGAAGAGTAAACAAAGATAAATAAGAAAGGAAAGAAAGGAAATAATTGAGAGAGAGAGAGAGAGAGAGAGAGAGAGAGAGAGAGAGAGAGAGAGAGAGAGAGAGAGAGAGAGAGAGAGAGAGAGAGAGAGATACACGTTCATATTCCTTCTGTCGTCCTGCCGTTCTCCGCTGCCAGACGCGTGCTTGTTTACTTCGCTGCCGGGGTCGTGATAGCGGTGGTCGTACGTGATAAGGCGGCTGGAGTGCACAGGGCGCCTCAAGCCTCCATTTTGTTGACTTGCTCGCCTCTTTTGTCGTGTCTCTGCTCTCTTTGATCCTCCGGCGCCTTTATTGTTTTTCTCGTGTATTTTTTTTTCTTTTCTTTCCGTTTTTTTTTCTCTTTTTTTTCGGGAGGTTGCCGTTTTGTTTTCTTCCGTGTTTTTTTTTTAACTACTTGTTAGTGTTGTTTTTTGTTATTCTTGCTGTTTTTTTTCTCCTGTATCGTTTATTTCTTAACTTTTTTTCGTGTTTTGTTTTTTTGTCTTTTTTTTTGTTGTTTTGTCTCTTCCTTCCGTGTTTTTTTTTTTTCATTCTTTTCAGCTGTTCTTGTTGGTGTTCGTTTCTGTTAATCTCTTTTTCTTTCTTCTATAAAATTTATTCCTTAACTTTTCTTGTGTTTCGTAATGCAAAGTTTCCTAAACAACTCCGTATATTTAACAGAAACATTTAAATTATCTCTAATATTCTAATCCCAAATAACTCTTTTCTTGTAATTTTCTGCTTTTTCCTTTCCTTCACATTTCTGGAAAGAGAAATTCATTTAGTTATAATTTCCCACAAGGACCGTTAACAATTACTTAACTCCTTCACTAAAGTTACCAAAACGATTTATTTTATCTTCATTTTTAAACAACTCTAATTTAATTTTCTCTTCCTCTTGCTTTTGCTCAGTTATATTTATTTTCCATTCCTCACGTTCTCATGCTTGTAACTTCTTGATTTCTTTCCCTTTCCTTGCGTCTCCTTTTTTAAATTCTCGCTATGATTTATTTCTTCTTCCCAAGTTTAATGTTAATTTTTCTTCGATTTCCCCCCTCCCTCCACATTCCCTTACGTCTCCTATTCACATTCTTCCTCCTCTCACATCTTTATATAAATCTCCCTTGATATATTTCCCTTCTTTCTCGTGTGCTTCATGAATTCTTTTTCTGATTCATTTCTCAATTTTTCAAGTTTCGAGTAAAAATTTTCTAAGATCCTTTCATTTACAACTGTCGATATACTTCCCTATTCTTACATTTCCTTTTAAAATTTCCTTATATATTTCCTCCTTTCATTTAAAACTGTTGATTTATTTCACCATTTTTCCATATTTCCTTTCAATTTTTTCCTGAGATCTTTCCCCTTTCCTTCACAACTCCCGCCGTCTGTCTGCGTGTGCCTTCAGAAGCGTCTTGGCGCCGGGGAGAGTGTCACGTCGCCTTGTCTGGAGATTTAGGGCTGGGCTTAATGGTGTGATTTGTCTGTGTTCCCCTCGTCCCTCTCTCTCAGTCCCTCTGTCTCCTTTAGCCTTCCACCTCTCCATCTTCCTCGTTTTGCTCGTTCTCTCTCTCTCTCTTTCTCCCTCTCTCTCTTTCTGTCTTCTATCACGTCCCTTTGTCTTGATTTATCTGGTTTCTCTTTCTCTCTTTCTCTCATTTTTCTATTTTTGTCTGATTCTCTCTGTCTCTTTCTGTCTGTTTGTTTGACTGTTTCTCTCTCTCTCTTTCTCTCTCTCTCTCTCTCTCTCTCTCTGTCACACACACACACACACACACACACAAACACAAACACAAACAGTTCCTCTTACACTGGCTCCATTTAACTCAGAATTAAAAACACTATCTTTTTCACGGAACTTTGGCGGTAACTAGAGATACGTGTATTTTCAGTGGCGGCGGTAAAATACGATGCTAATGCCGCAGTGGTCGCCGAGGTGGTGGTGGTGATGGTGGAGAAAGTTACTGGTGTCTACTAATTTTCCGGGTTTTTCCTTCTTTTTCTTTTCTTTTTTTTTTTTTTTTTTTTTGCATCAGTTTGGTTTTTTTTTTTTTTTTTTTTGAGGAATGGGTGCGTTACTTGAAATAGGAGTGTGTGTTTGTGTGTAGTGATATTGCTGTACACCCGGTGAAGCTTAGGTAATTAATTGAGAGAGTGAGTAGTTTATTAATTAAATGAATGCCTGGTCGACTGGTTGATTGACTTAATGATCGATGAATTGACTAAGTAACTGATGGGTTGATTAACTGTCCGACTGGCCGATTAACGAATTCACTGGCAAGAAGATTGACTAATTACTTTACTGACTGATTAACTTACTGTCTGACTGATTTAAAGATTAGCACTTTGACTGACTAACTAGCTAATTGACTGATTGACTCACCGACTCACTAGCTGATTAACTAACTAAGACAATCACTGCGACATCATCAAACCCAAACCAAGCAGCCCTTCGAGCCTCACCTGTCTCACCTGCTAAGAATAATCCTATCATTTACACTTGTCCTGATTCTCCAATTCACAAATAAACCTGCGCCAAGACGGACTGATGAGAGAGACACGACTTGACAACAACTAGGCCATCTGGCGGCGCTCATGGTACTACGCAGGAAAGTTCATACCTGGCCAACGTAAAGCACAATAACGTCCTCATTAGCGTCAGGCGAAGTAGCAGGTGCGGGCCCGGCAGGTAATGAGCTCCGAGTGCAGGTGTCGCGCAGACTGTGGGGTGGAAAGACTAAGTTGAAAAGGTGTCGTGATTAATGGTGCCTGGCAATTGGGGTTCTGGAGTTATGACGCGCTACGCCACGCCGACGTCATTGTGGTGTCTTGGCCTTGGTGTGTCTGTGTGTGTGTGTGTGTGTGTGTGTGTGTGTAGAGAGAGAGAGAGAGAGAGAGAGAGAGAGAGAGATTTAGTGCTTCTCGTTAAAACAGAATCATACACGTGCGATTATGATGCAAAATTTTATGTATTACGAAGGCTGCTATTACTACTACTACTACTACTACTACTACTATTTGAACACACACACACACACACACACACACACACACAAACAAACACACACGCGTAGTAAGCATAAATCTAAAGAAATATATGACAGTTTGACATTAAAACAAGCCATTATGAGCTGCAGTCGTGCAAAGAAAAAAAAAGAAATAGGAAAATAGAGATGAGTGACACACACACACACACACACACACACACACACACACACACACACACACACACACACGTCATTAACAAATATCAACCCATTCCACACCTGACGAGGCCCCTCTCTTTCCTCCTCCTCCTCCTTCTCCTTATCTCCTTATCATATCCCACTCCTGATTCTACTTCCCCTCCCCCTTTGCATTCCTCTCATTATCGTCATTATTCCTCTCATTTTCATTCGTCAGTAATTACGTTTTTTGCCTCAAGGTAGAGTGTGTCTTATCAGAATACCAACTTGAGGTTCACAATACGTGCCTTCTTTCCACACTCGCCTCTCTGACCGTCTGTCTTAAAGTTGTAATTCAAACCCCATCTGTCGTATTTTTGGGATACGTTTTCTTTCACGTGTTTCTTGTGTATGTCGTTTTCTTCTGTAGTTTAAACACTAACTCCTTCATTTTTTTTTACTTTCCTTTAATGTTTTTTTTTTTTTCTTGTATGTATCGTTTTCTTTTATCATGATTTAAATTCCAGTTCCTGTATATTTTGGAAGATTTTAATTTTTTTTTTCCCATTATCCGTTTTCTTTTGTTGTATTTTAAAATCCAACCCAAGTACTTCTGCAAACTTTTCTCTTTACGTATTTTCCACGTGTCGGATTCTTTTCTCCTATCAACTTTGGATATTCATTTAAAACTTCCTTACCTTAATTTCTTTCATGTACTTTTATCTTACAAATTTTCGAGTTGAGAAAGGACTTTGTGTATTTTTGCTTGAAGTTCTCTCCCTATTATTTATTTTTTTTTCTTCTCTTTGATATTATTCATATGACTTTCGTTCTTTTCCTTTCCTTTCCTTGTTTATTTTCTTATTTTATTCTAATTGAGAAGAGAGTTTGTTTTTCTTTCATTTTCTTCTTTCTTTGTCCTTGATATTCGCGTGGCTTTCTTTTTTTCTTCATTATTTTATCTTTTCTTATATTTTTCTTCTTATATTTCTATCTCTTTGTGTCTTCCTATTTACCTGTTTCTTCTTGTGTTTTCTGCTCTTATTTTTCTTCCATCCTTTTTTTCCTTTTGTTTCCTTTCCTTATTTTACTAGTTTACTCTCCCCTCCTCTCTTTTCCTCTCTAATCTTAGTCACGACGCGTTTGTTTTCCTCCCAGTAACTGTTTTTAATTTTGATCCCTAATTAATTGACTTTCCTCCTTCCCCTCAGTCCCTCCTCTCATTAACGTGCTTACGACTTGACCGCGCGGGTCGTATCTATAAAAATTAACGACCCAGTCCCGCCGTCACTGCGCCCCTCCGTCATAACACCGCCCGGGAACTCTCTCACCCGCCAGTGCGCCAGACCAGACGAACACCATCCCCGGGTTACGAACTATAAAAAACTGTAAAATGAACGAACATCCTTGAATTATGAACACTCCCGGGTTACAAACAAGGAAAACTGTAAAAAGAATGAACACCCTTGAATTATGAACAGCATCCCCGGGT
>NC_087183.1:10672367-10677367 GCF_035594125.1 Scylla paramamosain
GAAGCCGTTGTTGCCGCCAAGATGGAGGGGCGGCACAGCGGGAGCACGTAGGCCGCCAGTATAGGCAGGCTGCAGGGGGGGTAGAGGCTCCCTGCAGTCGCCCCGCGACACGCTTATCACTGCACTAACCGTACCTTGGCGGCAGGCAAGTAGCATGTGCACGTGTTTCACAAATGCAGTAGCTAATTGCTTTTGTCATAGTATCCTCGTGCCACTTTCTGCGATGCCCATACGAGGACGCTTCCTGCCGCCGGTGTCTCCGCCGTGGAGATGCGAGGAGACGCCTTGACACTGCCCCTGTGTCGCGGGGTGAGTGCCTGAGTGCCTGAGTACCGGAGTGGAGGCAGTAGCGTGGGTGTGGTTGTCACCAGCACCACTTGTAGCCTCAGCACCCCGAGGCGGCCCGGCAGGCTGGCCACGCCTCGGGTTTGCACGTAGTGGCGGCATCCTGCGGCACTAGTAGTACTTACTTGGGGACGGCGACGCCTCCTCCTCCACTTTTCAGCGCCATCCGGGAGCCGCAACACTGCTCGGGTGCCCGGCGTGGCCTGGCCGCCTGGCCCGCCTCCAGGGACCTGTTGCCCTCAAGTCAACACTTTCAGGAAGTTACTTTGGTGATGGTGATTTTTTATCTCCTAAGTTCATGTTTTTTTCTTTCAGAATTTACAAAGTTGTATGAATGCAGTTGTTTTGCTTGTGGGATGTGTTTAGTGTGTGAGGTGGAGCTCTGCTGGCAGCCTCACCTTCACCGCGGCCCACCAGGTGTACCAATTACTGCTTAATTACCCACTGTGCTCAAACAGGCTCCTAATTATATTTTCCTCCTTGCCACGCCCTGATAAACTTCACACAGCGGCGTGCGGCGTGTTGAACCTAATTGTGGCGAGCTCTCATAAAGCGCGCCATAGAGACCCTGAAGAACAGCGATAACGGGGCCATTCTCATTTTTTTTGGAGAGTTCATCATCTTTCTTTGTAAGTCGCTATAAAAAGTAAAAGGGAAGAAAGAGGAAAAAAAAGCTAATCACCTTTCCAGTCTTTGTGCTCGGTGAATGAGTTACGGCGCCGCCAACCCGACCCTCCCACCCCACCAGGCCGAGAAACATCCCAGAACACCCCACAAACCTCTTTCCCTGTGGCGAGGAGTGGGGCGTGTCTCGGGGATGAAGGGAAGTCCTTATGTGCGAGCAGGTTTCCAATAATCAATATCTTGTGTTACTTGTCGACATATTCAAGTTCTCTATGAAGCAGCGAAAGGCGGTGCGCAGCTTCTTAGGTCTCTCGTTGTGTATGCAAGTTATTTCTCCTTCAGTGGAGTTATGAGGAGAGAGTAAGCGTGAAAGAGAGTTAGGAAAGCTGAGACAGAATGAGAAATAGAGGGGGGAGTAAAAATAAGGATAAAAAACGGGCGACAGAGGAAAAGTAATGAATAGGAGACGGTAAGCATGAAGGAGTTAGGAAAATAGAGATGAAATAAGAGGTGAAAGGGAGGGGTAGTGGTAAAAGGAAGCGAAAGAGGAAAAAGGGAGGGAAATGAAAGATGATGAGTAGGAGAAGAGGACAAGCATGCAGGCCTTAGGAAAATGGAGACAATGAGAGGAAAAGAAGGAGTAGAAATAAGAGTAGGAAGCAAGCGAGAGAGGAAAAGGAAACAAAAGGACAGGTATTGAGGAGTTAGAAAAATGATGACAGAATGAAAGGTGAAGGATGGGGCAACAAAAATTAGTAGAAAACGAGGAAGAGAGGAAAAAGGAAACGGAATGAAAGGTAAAGTGAGACTAAAGGAAATAGGTGAGAAAAGAAAACGAATGAGAGAATTGGCGAGGAAAGAAAACGAGTGAGACAGAGAATAAGAAAGTAAGAAAGAGGTGAAAAAAATAAATTAAAGGAAACTAAAGAAGGTTAAAACAAAGGATAGGAAAAGAAATCGAATAAAGGACGAGAGAAAAATGACAAAAAAAAAGTTACTAAACAACCAAAAATAAGCAAATAGATAAAGTGGATGAATACGCACAGAATAAAGAATAAGTAGAAATGAACAGAATGAAAAAGAGTACGAAAAATAACTAAACGCGCAGGAAAAAACAAAAATAAGACGATGTTAGCATAAGTGACATCCAGGACGCCAAGAAAGGTAAAAAAAAAAAAAAAAACGCCGAAATGAAACGAGACAGATGAGGGAAATAATTAAAACGCACAGGTAACTCGGGCGAGAATCTGATATTAAGCTTACCTGGTGAGGAAATTGCCCCCACCAATCAGGGCGCGGAGCAGGTGTCGCGCGGAAACTCAGAACGTGTTTGGCCCGAAAATAGAGGCACGTTAATTAGGGAGATTGATAAAAGTTAGACACGAAACAGACGCGAGGGAATTAACCAGAATCAGGATGTAGGCGGGTGGAAGTTTAACACCACTACGTATATGAATGGGAAATGTGAAACAGTGGTAATAAGCAGGTAAAGATAAGATTACGTCCGTGAATATTAAACTGAGTACAAGCGAAATTATGCGGAAAGATTTAATAGCATGTTCTGTTCAATAATAATAGGAAGCAAGATAAGTTGAAAAATATTAGAATTACTGACAGGATGAAAAAAAATATTGCAGAGAGAGAGAGAGAGAGAGAGAGAGAGTGAGAGAGAGAGAGAGAGAGAGAGAGAGAGAGAGAGAGAGAGAGAGTGACTAAAACGAGGTAAAAAAAAATGTAAATGAAAAAAAGAGGATAGAAAATAAGTCTTCTCAGATTTTCGTTGCTGGAAAAATAGATTAACCACTAATTTGAAAATACAGTGATTGGTGTCACCTTCAGGGCTGGGAGAGAGAGAGAAAGAGAGAGAGAGAGAGAGAGAGAGAGAGAGAGAGAGAGAGAGAGAGAGAGAGAGGAGAGAGAGAGAGGAGAGAGAGAGAGAGAGAGAGAGAGAACGTGTGACCTCCTTGCAAATTGAAGTGAACATGATTGAAGGCATGGATGAGGACAAGTTTCTGCTGACTCTCTCTCTCTCTCTCTCTCTCTCTCTCTCTCTCTCTCTCTCTCTCTCTCTCTCTCTCTCTCTCTCTCTCTCTCTCTCTTGATCTTATTCTAAAACTTTATGATGTGTTATTTTTCTCCTTTTTTTATAACTTTTTATTCTATATCATACGTTTACAACATTATTATTATTATTATTATTATTATTATTATTATTATTATTATTATTATTATTATCATTATTATTATTATTATTATTATTATTATTATTATTATTGTTGTTGTTGTTATGGTCTTTTACTTTCATACCGTTTTCCTTGCTGTCGGATTCCATTCAAGTTTTTATTCATATCATAGAAATTTTCACACGTTTCATTCTAATTCTTTCGTATCTGTTTATACTTTCACTTTTTATAAATCTTCCTATTACTGTAACTTCACTTCTCTGCCTTTTCATTTTTCCATTTGTTGTTTTCCATCATGTTTTTTTCCTCTTTCCTTTTTCTTTCCCTTCCATCCTCCTCTTTCGAAAACTTTACTATTTTTTTCCTGTTTTCCTTTGACCTTCTCGTTTTCCATTTCCCAGGTCCACTTTTTCCTACCAAGTATGTCTCTTCTCCACGTTTCCTATTTTTCCTGAACAGTTTTTGGTTTTTCCCTTTCATTTTCCTTTCCTTTTTTTCATTTTCTTTATCCTAGATTTTCATTTTTATCTTCTATTTCATTCTACGCGTTTTTTTTTTTTATCACTTTTCTCCTTCTTTTGTACTTATGGGTTTTTCCTCCTTCGTGTTTGCTTTTATCCCCTCTTCCCTTTTCATTTTCGCACTTCTCTTCTGATTCTCAGCTTCCTTGGCTCATCATGTTTTTTATCTTTTCTGTTTTTTTTTTATCTCATTTTTCATACCTTTCATACAATAAAAATCAGACTTTTCTTTTTCGTCTTTTCTTCCATTCGTTTTTTTCATAATTTTCATTTATTTCTTCACATGCATAGCTTTTTCTCCTCTGCTTTTTTTCTTTTCAGTTCTATTGTCTTTCTTTTCTTTACTATGTTCTCTTTTCATTTTCATATTTACGTAACTTTCCACAAATTGTCTTTTCCTATTCCTTTTCTATTTATGTAGTTTTCTTTTCCCTATTTCAGTACTAAATACGTACATTTTTCCTTCCTAATTTCATATCTATCTCTGCAGCCTTCTTTTCCTTATTCACTTTCCGTATATCTACATTTTCCTCCTCCTCAATTTCGTATCTATTGTATGTACTCTTCTTTTTCCTATTCCAGTTGCATGTACGTACATTTTCTTGCTTCCGAATTTCCTATCTATATCTGTAGTCTTCTTTGTCCTATTTCAATCCCATATACGTCTATTTTCTTCCTTCACAATTTCTATATATATTTCTGTAGCCTTCTGTTTCCTATTCCCATTCCAAATACCTTCATTTCGTTCTTTTCAATCTCCCTTCAGTTTCAAGCCTCCTTCCATTTCCTCGTTATTTATTTATTTATTTATATATTTATTTATTTATTTTTTTATGAGGGGCACCGGCCAAGGGCAACAAAACTGCAATGAAAAAAAAAAAAAAGGCTCACTGAGGTACCGGTCCCCTGAACAGAGTCGAAAGCTTTAATCTAGAATTGCAGGATAAGTGTCTTGAAGCCTCCCTCATGAAAGAGTTCAAGTCATAGGAAGGTGGGAATACAGAAGCAGGCAGGGAGTTCCAGAGTTTACCAGAGAAAGGGATGAATGATTGAGAATACTAGTACTGGTTAACTCTTGCATTAGAGAGGTGGACTGAATATCGTGTGACAATTCCCACAGCTTCCCATCGATACTCCAGTTTCTCTCTATCCGTGGCTCAGTAACTTCGCGCCCACCACACACCACACTTCCCTTTGTTATACGAGAGAAACACCGTCAACTTTGTCTCTCGTCACCCGTGTCTCTGTGTATCCCTGTCTGTATCTCATTGCTGCAACTCAGGGTCTCTCTCTCTCTCTCTCTCTCTCTCTCTCTCTCTCTCTCTCT
>NC_087183.1:10679867-10689867 GCF_035594125.1 Scylla paramamosain
CTTCACGTGTCTATCTATTTATACATATTCTCTAAGATTATATTTCATTTTTCTCTCTCTCCTATCTCTCCTTATCTCTTCCTCTTCCCATCACACCAAGCTTCCACCCTCTTTTCTTCCTCCTAATCCTCTTCCTCTTCTCGACCTTTCTACACTTCACCCTCTTCCCTTCCCTCTCATATTCCTCTTCTTCTCTCCTCTCCCTTTGTCTCTCATCGCCTCCTGATATGCTTCTGATCATTAAAAATCGCATTATTTCAATCGACTTAAGGTTATCAGTGAGGACCAGGCGATCTCTCTCTCTCTCTCTCTCTCTCTCTCTCTCTCTCTCTCTCTCTCTCTCTCTCTCTCTCTCTCTCTCTCTCTCTCTCTCTCTCGCTCTCGCTCTCGTTCTCTCTCGCTCTCTCTCTTGGTAGGCTTTATCTGTGTACGTGAGAGAGAGAGAGAGAGAGAGAGAGAGAGAGAGAGAGAGAGAGAGAGAGAGAGAGAGAGAGAGAGAGAGAGAGAGAGAGAGAGAGAACAGGATAAATACAGACTGAGAGAGAGAAACGAAAACTGGAACTGAGATAAAGAGGAGGAGGAGGAGGAGGAAGAGGAGAACGAAGACGATGAGGACACGGAAGAGGAGGAGAAAGAGGAGGAAGACGATGCCGAGGAGGAGGAGAAGGAGGAGGAGGAGGAGTAACTTGACCTGGTCTCGCCCCGTGTTTGATATCTGCATTCAATTACACTCAAGGGCAGCGGAAGACAATGCGGGAGAAGGTGGGAGGGTGACGAAGACAAAGGTAAGACAAGACTCCTCCCGCTGTCTTGCCTCGCCGCCCGCCTCCTCCTGCCGGTGCAGATAGGCGGGAAGAGAAAAGAGGAGGAGGAGGAGGAGGAGGAGGAAGACTCATTGCATATCTTACATACGTGCACCTGTTTCTTTCTTTATTTCTTTATTATTTTCAGGTTTTGTTTGACAGGTATATGAAGCTTAAAAAATTCTTAATATTTTCGTGATCAAAAAATTATATACCTCTTTCTCAGGGTCTGTATGGTTATTTTCTTTCATTTTTATTTATTTTTTTTCCAAGTTTTTATTTTTTTTTTTTTTGTTTATTTGCAGTATTGTTGTGTTGTATTTGTCTTTATCAAGGTCTGTATGATTATTCTCTATTTTCTTTTTTAAGATCTTGTGTAGTTTCTGTGCTTATTTGCAGGATTTTTTTGTTCTAAAATTTGTGTGCCTCTTTCTCAAGGTCTATTAAATTGCTTTCTCTATTTTTTTTTTAAGCTTTTAATAGTCTCCGTGCTTATCTGCAATATTTTGTGTTCTAAAAAATATATATATACCTCTTTCTCAAGGTCTAGACAACAATTTTTCTTTATTTTCAAGGTATTTAAAGATTCTCACATGTTTACTTGCTAGGATATATGAAATAAACAAAAATATAAGCGTTTTTCTCATTTTTCTACTCTTGCACCACAATAAAACTCGTATATTTTCATTTTACCTTTTTTTCCTCTTTTCTTTTCAAGGACAGAAGAAGGAACGTTTCCAGCGCTTCCTTTTCTCACACTCGTATCTCCCGCTGTTCGTCATCCTTTTCTATGGACGAAGTGTCAGTGAGACTATCGGAGTGAGAGGGCGGGAGAGGAAGGGAGAGAGAGAGAGAGACGGTGGCGGTGAGGTGGTGGTGGTAGTGGTGGTGATGTAACAGATGGCGCAAGAGTGTGTGGGGAAGGAAGGAGAAAAGAGAAGTGGTGGTGCTAGAATGAATGGAGGAAAGTTTGGTTCTTATGATGGTGGTGGTGATGGTGGTGGTGACGATAAGAGACAGTGGTGATGGTGATGCAGTAAAAGAGAAAAGGAAGTATTTATAGATGATAATAGTTAAATAGAAGGGGAAAGGAGACATTATGATAGTAGTGAAAAGGAAAGAGAGGGGACATAGTGATAATAATGACGAAGAAAGACAGAGAGACGAGGTAATGAAGGTTATGACAGTAAAGCATAAGAAGAAATAAAGATGATGATGATGATGATGAGAAAGGAGGAAGAGGAGGAGGAGGAGAATAATGATAATAATAACAAATGACATGGACTTAAAATGGAACAGAATAAATAAATGAAGTAATAAGAGTAAAGCAGGAAGAAATGGAATAAAAGGAAAATAGGGAATACATAACGAAACTGATAAAAAGAAATAGATGAAAGAAAAAAAGAGTGAAAGCGGAAAAAAGGAGAGAAAAGGCAACACATACATCAGTGAGGCAGAATTTATCCCCAGGGTGTTATCAGAGAGAGAGAGAGAGAGAGAGAGAGAGAGAGAGAGAGAGAGAGAGAGAGAGAGAGAGAGAGAGAGAGAGAGAGAGAGAGAGAGAGAGAGAGAGAGTCATGAGGAATACGGAATCATCACCAAAATCCTGGAATAATACGACCACACCATCTCTCTCTCTCTCTCTCTCTCTCTCTCTCTCTCTCTCTCTCTCTCTCTCTCTCTCTCTCTCTCGATAAGGAAGAGACGCTGATGATTTATAGAAGTAAAGTTACCGGCGAGGAGAGTGCAGGGTGTGTAATGCAACAGAAAATGTAATAATGTAAGAAAATGGGAGTCGTGAAGGGAACCTATTGAGGAGGAACTATTAAAGAAAGGAAGGAAGGATAAGCCGTGTCTTCGTTTTCTTTGTTATTGTGACTAGTTTGAGGTGTATAGGAAAAGAAAACTGGATGTGGAGTAAATATGTTGAAATTACTGATATTGTGGAGTACAGATGAAAGGATGAAGATGTATAATTATGTTTGTAATGTGAAGGATAGAGATGAGCATGTACGGTAATGTGTCTTTGAAGTACGATGTTTGTTTACTTAACCTGAATGAATAGCTAAATCGAAATTAAATGACATGTTCAATTTTTTCTGTTCCGTCATTTGTCAATCCATTCACTTAATCAGAAGGAAGAATATAAGAAAATAAGAGGAAAATAAGCCGAAAATAAATGAAAGATAAAGGAAACAAAGTGGAAAAAAAAGAGAAAGAAGGAAAAAATTAGAGGTACGATAAAGATTCAGCAGATAAAAACGAAGATGAACAGGAAAGGGCAAAGGAAGAAGGGGAAAAAAAAAGATAGAGGAAAGGGAAGAGGAAGAGGAAGCGGCAGTGATGGCGGATGAGGAGAAGGATAGATAATGTTGACGCTTCATTAATCACGTTACGCAATTCAATAAAGGATCCACTGCCGTGTTATTGAGTCATCTTGATCCGCTTAGAGAGAGAGAGAGAGAGAGAGAGAGAGAGAGAGAGAGAGAGAGAGAGAGAGAGAGAGAGAGGGAAATGGGTACAGGTTGGGTGCGTGTGTTTGTTTAGTAGACGGGAAGACAAACAAACACTCAGACACGCGCACACATTCAGGCACTCAGACACACGCACACACAGACACAGGCAGGTGAGTTAACTATGAAAACAAACGCAGAAGGGAAAATTAATTATATGCAAACATGATTCTCTTTTGCAGTAATTACCTTTTAATTTCCCGCCATTCAAACACTGTTACCACCGCCGACAAAAAAAAAAAAAAAAAAAAAAAGACAGAAAAGAGAGCTAGGTTTGAATAATTTTTTTTTCTCCCTCTCTCTCTCTCTCTCTTTCAAATTTCTGTACAATCTCATCCTGTTTTCTCTCATTAGATAATTTTTTTTCTCTTTTCTCTCTTCTTCCCTCATAGTTTCCCTACATTTCCTCCTCCAGAATGTAAGACCAAAGTTTCCTGGTTCCCTTTTATATTATTTTCCCCATAAGACCATAATGGTGAAGGGGAAAAATTTGGTGTGTTATGAAGACATGAACAGCGGTGGAGGATTTATGAAGGGAGGACTGGATTTCCGGCCGTGGTAAATGATGAGAGAGAGAGAGAGAGAGAGAGAGAGAGAGAGAGAGAGAGAGAGAGAGAGAGAGAGAGAGAGAGAGAGAGAGAGAGAGAGAGAGAGAGCACTACAACAACACTACCAGCAACAACAACTACTACTACTACTACTACTACTAATGAAAAGACACGATATACACCCAAAACAACAAACAAAAATACTGAAAGAGATGAAGGGCAGTTTACCAGTGTACCAGTAAGGAGAGAGAGAGAGAGAGGGAGAGAGAGGGAGAGGGAGAAGCAGAACTCATTAAGCCTTGAGTTATGACCTGAACAACACCGAAGTACATGACCTCAACCGACCAGGGGCTTTTGACTCAGCGGGGAGAGAGGAGAGAGGGAGAGGGAAGGGAAGGAGGTGGAGGAAGAAAGGGGAAAGAGACAGGGAAGGGAAGATAAAGAGGAGGAAGATTCGAGTCATATATCTTCCTTTTTTTCCTCCTCTCGATAGACTGGCGCCTCTCTCTCTCTCTCTCTCTCTCTCTCTCTCTCTCTCTCTCTCTCTCTCTCTCTCTCTCTCTCTCTCTCTCTCTCTCTCTCTCTCTCTCTCTCTCTCTCTCTCCCCGTCTCCCTATTTGCGTGTGTATTTTTCTCTCTTTCCCTTCTTCACTGCGTCGAAGGAGAAGGAAGGAGAGAGGTAGAGAGAGAGAGAAAGAGAGAAATATCCCTTCACTCCTCCCTTCACTCCTCCTTTCACTCCCACTTCACTCCCTCTTCACGCCCCCCTCACGCTCCCCTCATGCAGGCAACTCTAGTCCCCTCAAGATATTTTCCCCTCAGGCTCAATATCAAGGCGGTATTTGCATGGGCCATACTGGAAATTTGCATATCAGGCGCTGTAGGTGTGAACTTTTTGAGCTGCAGACGTGGCTGAAGTGTGACGGCGACGGCGAAGGAGGAGGAGGAGGAAGAGGAGAAGGAAGAGGAAGAGAAGGAAGAGGATTGTGTTTGATTACTAGTCCTGTATTCCTTTTAAAATTCAGTAGTGTTTTTGTTTTGTCATCTACTACTACTACTACTACTACTACTACTACTACTACTACTACTACTACTACTACTACTACTACTACTACTAGAAAGAGAGAGAGAGATACGAGGACAATATCTTAGCGCATCTTAGTATCCTTCAGCCAATCACCGCCCTGGAAATGAGACAAAAAAGCTTTCTCATTGGACGAGTGTGCGCGCGTGTAAGCCAATCAGACGCTGCGGCCTAAGTGACGTAATGAGGCTGTAGTCTTTTGCTTCTATTAAGGGAGAAATATACGAGGTTGCCCAGAGCCGTGGCGCCTTGCTGTCCCCTTCTGTGTCTGCTGCTTCTGTCTGTGTGTCTGGCATGTGTCTCTTTCCGTGTCTGGTGTGTCTGGTTGTGTGTGTGTGTGTGTGTGTGTGTGTGTGTGTGTGTGTGTGTGTGTGTATCTGTTGTGTGTTCCCTTATCTTTCTCTAACTTTTACTTTCTCTTTTTCTTTCTTCCATTACCATGATTGTTGAATTCATGAACACTCTCTCTCTCTCTCTCTCTCTCTCTCTCTCTCTCTCTCTCTCTCTCTCTCTCTCTCTCTCTCTCTCTCTCTCTCTCTCTCTCTCTCTCTCTCTCTCTCTCTCTCGCCAGTAATACATTTAAGAGAAAACGCTGCGTTGTTTGTTCTGGGAAAGAGACGAAAGGCAAACAAACAGACCTGACAGACAGACACAGACAGACAGACACAGACAGACAGACAGATCCTCCCCGTCCGTGCCCTCCCCCCAGAGTAATGCCACGTGCCGGTAATCTCTAGGGCGTGCATGGAGAGGCAAGATTAATCCCCACTAGAGCGCCACCCACGGGAAGAGTTTAGGAAGTAATTAATGTAAGTTTTTTAATATCACGGTGCGCTTGTTATTATTTTTATGCTATTACTGGTGATGTTGCTGCTACTACTACTACTACTACTACTACTACTACTACTACTACTACTACTACTACTACTACTACTACTTCAATAACATCAATGATAATAGCAATGACAATGATACTAACAGCAATTACTCCTCCTCCTCCTCCTCCTCCTCCTCCTCCTCCTCCTCCTCCTCCTCCTCCTCCTCCTCCTCCTCCTACTACTACTACTACTACTACTACTACTACTACTACTACTACTACTACTACTACTACTGCTACTACCACCAAGACCTTTACTCCATCAACCCTTACAAAAAAAAATAGTTTCATAATAATTTGTATTTTTTTACCATCTATTAGTACAAACACACACACACACACACACACACACACACACACACACACACACACACACACACACACACACACACACACAATTAAGCCCCCTCGGAACCGCCTTGACAGCTTGTCCGTCCGTTACGTAATTAAAGTTAAGTCTCCGCTGGGCCTCCAGGGACTGACTAAAAAAAAAACATAGGCTGAAACTCTCCCAAACTCTCTCTCTCTCTCTCTCTCTCTCTCTCTCTCTCTCTCTCTCTCTCTCTCTCTCTCTCTCTCTCTCTCTCTCTCTCTCTCTCTCTCTCTCTCTCTCTCTCTCTCTCTCTCTCTCTCTCTCTCTCTCCTTCCCTATTCCCCTTACCTCCTTCCCATCTCCTCCTCTCCTCTTCTTTCTATGCAATGTTCCCACTCCCTCATCAATCTTGCTTCACCTTTCCTCGGCTTTCCCTCGCTTTTCTCCACTCTCATTGGCTCTCTCAAGCTCCTTTCCCACTCTCCCTTGTCTTCGTTTGCATTTGTAAGCTTTACCTCTTACTATTCTCTCACTCTTCCATGGCTCTCACCTTCCTCTTACTTACCTTTTGCTTCAGTTCTTTCTTATTCTTCCCATCCTTTTTTCCCCTTCGTTTGTATTTTTACTTTTTCTTCCTCTTCTTTGGTTCTCCCTCTCCTCTCCTCTCTCACCATTCATTTCTCTTCATTTCTCTCAAGTTTTCTTTCCTCACTCTTCTTCACTCTTCCTTACTCCTCTTCAGTCTCTTCCAGTCCTTCACTTCTCTTTCTCACCCTTCCTTACTCCTCACCAATTCTCCAGCTTTTCCTTTCTCCTCCTTTCTCACTCGTCCACACTCGTTTTCAGTCCTCCCCAGCCCTTCCTTTCCCCTCATTGTTTCCTTCTCCCTTACTCCTCTCTATCTCTTCCTTGTCTTTTCATTCCTCTTGTCAACAGCTCTCTCTCTCTCTCTCTCTCTCTCTCTCTCTCTCTCTCTCTCTCTCTCTCTCTCTCTCTCTCTCTCTCTCTCTCTCTCTCTCTCTCTCTCTCTCTCTCTCTCTCGTTCTCGTTCTCGTTCTCGCTCTCGCACCAGCCCTTTCTTTCCCCTCGTCAGTTCCTCGAAGTCTCTAAGGAACCAGGCCACTGTGTCCCCGGGTTCTTTTCCTCGTTGGCAGGGAGACGAGGCGCCCCTTCACCTCCCTCAGGATATCACGTGACTCCTGACGTAGGCTGATGGCTCGTGCTGTGATTGGTGCTTTTGGGACGCTTTCCGCCTCGTGTGATTGGCTGGCTGGCCGCTACCATTGTTCTGGTAAAATAATAATTCTGGTTTTATCCTTTATTCGTCGTAATTCTGTGTTGTTTTAAAGGGGCGTTGTGAGGGAGGGTGGGACGGGCCAGAGGGCGTCACTGTGGCGGTACTGCAGGGGAAGAGAAATGCTAGGTTTGGGTCTCCTTTTATGTATTTTGCGGTGGCTGTGGTGCTGCTGCCGTGGCCTTGCGGTTGTGGGGTGGATTAGGGCTCACGGCAGTTTCTTAGTAGGAGAGGTACCGCAAAATACCACGTTTAGTTTTAATTTTGTGTATTTTGCAGTGGCTTTGTGGCTCTGTTCAACTCGTGACCTTGTCGTTGTGGGGGTTTGATTATGGCTCATCTTGGTTTCTAAGTAGGAGAGGTAGCGTTGTGTAGCAAGTCACGTGGAATTAAATCCTTCACTGCTAGACATTTTTCCCCATCACCTACAACTTTTTAGTCACTTGTTTTCGTACTTCAGTCTCCAAAATAGTACTGTAGCATAGCAAAGAAAAGATTAAACTTCTATTCTCTCTTTTCTCTCTTTTCCGTGTCTATGCAGATAATCTTAGCTCTCTGAATGTTGACAAATGACTATAGCAATTAAGAGGTTAGGATTATCAGCTCTGTCCTAACTCACGGTAATTCTTGTCAGCGGGAGAAATAGCGCTTTGTTGGATTACGATGAATGAATGTAAAGAACAGATCGTATGGCGGTGCATTGACATTCCTGGCGTTATAATGATGTTTCCCGGCCATAATTCAATAAACTCCCAATATCGTGGACAGAGGGGCTTGGTTTGCTGGTCAATAAGAGTCCGGGGAAGATAATAGATGTGGAGGAAGCAATAATCACACGTTGTTAAGACACGATAATCAATGACTCGATTCTTTGATTAGTTGAGGGTTGGGATTAGTCTTTTGTCCGTCCGTGTGTTTGTCTTTGGATTGATATTGGCGCCATGCATGTCAGAGAGAGAGGGAGAGAGAGAGAGGGGAGGAGGAGAAAGAGAGAGAGAGATTGTCTAAAGTACCAACTGTTCACCTTTTTTTTTTTACTATCTAGGTTTATTTTTTTGAACTTGTCTTCCTTCAGAATAAAAGAAAAGGATAATAATAAACTCTAGATGGCTGGATATGAAAACTGAGTAAAAGGAGAGAAAGTAAAAGAAAAAAATGGTGACTGAAAACTGACTCTTGATCTTTGTGAAATCCAGGAGACGAACCAAGTGTCCTCTGGCGAACGACGTGAAGGAAATCGCGAACGACTTAAAGTAATTAGCTGGAGGGTGCTCAGGTGCTCCTCTGCCGGCGAGTGTGCAGGAAAAGTTGAGAGGGGGAGACTGCGGTGAAGTGTGCTGGTGGTGGTTGTGGTGGTGGTGGTGGTAGTGGTGGTAGTGGTGGTGATGGCGATAGTGGTGATGGTGGCTGAAAAAATAACTCTAAATAATAAAACCTGATAAAATTACTGAAGTTAATGATAATTTCTAGGTTAGTTAAAGCAAGTGAGTAATTGTTCTCGATGTTTGCTTATATTTAAGGATTATAATGATAGAAGCGGCTGAAAAACTAACATTTGGTGGTAAGAAACGAAAAATTACTTAGTTTCATGATAACAATAATGAAGAATAAATTGGTTCATGATAGACTGAAAGTAGTAACATAGTCATAATGATAAGAATATGATAGTAATAGTTGATAAATTGAATGCATAGTTAATAATAATGAATCAAAAGCAAAAACATGTTAAAATGAAACTGAATTGAAATTAAGAACACTACTAACTATGGTGGCAGTGAAGATGATGGCGATAGTGATGATAACAGTGGCAGCAGTGGCAGTGGTGGTGGTGGTGGTAGTGGTGGTGGTGGTGGTGGAAGCAAACAAAACAATGGTTCGTTATCAAAGAAAAAAGTAGTTCCTTATAACTGTTGCAACACTAGATAGCGTGCTTAAATAATTGCCTTGGCGGGTGTGAGTGTGCGTGAGGGCTGGTGGAGGTGGTGGAAGGGGTGTGGGGAAGTGGTGGAGGGGCGAGGAGGTGAGGGGAAGGTGGAATGGTGAGGAGCCTTTTATTCTGGGGAGAGGTGGAGTGTGATTGTGTGTTAGCGTGATGGTGGTGTGAGGAGGGACCAGTGGAAGTCAGAGAGAGAGAGAGAGAGAGAGAGAGAGAGAGAGAGAGAGAGAGAGAGAGAGAGAGAGAGAGAGAGAGAGAGAGAGACGTTAAGAACACATGAAAATACAATGAAAGAAAAAATAAATAAAAGGAGAATAGGAAAGAAAAGATTGAAGATACGTTGTAAAATAAGTGAAATAAGGCGAAAACAAAGTCGCATAGAGAGAGAGAGAGAGAGAGAGAGAGAGAGAGAGAGAGAGAGAGAGAGAGAGAGAGGTGGCGGGACCTATTCAGTGCGTTGGGTCTTAAATCGCCTGAAGCAGACTGGCGCAACGAAAGCAGCTTAACTTGCTTCCCGGGGCGAGGAGACGGCAACCACCCCGCCCTCCCCCCTCCCAGAGCACGGCACCTTAAGCCCCTTGCCGCAAATAAGAGAAAGTAAAGTGCCAGACAAAACGAAAAATAACAGAGAG
>NC_087183.1:10694867-10749867 GCF_035594125.1 Scylla paramamosain
AGTCATAATGAATAATGTGATGTGGATTATAGGCTTTTGTATTGACGGGAATCTGAGTGTTGTGTGTGTGTGTGTGTGTGTGTGTGTGTGTGTGTGTGTGTGTGTGTGTATGTGTGTGTGTGTAAGTGAAATGTCAGGCTTGTCTGTGTAAGGGGCCTGATCGATGACACACACACACACACACACACACACACACACACACACACACACACACACACACAGAGAGAGAGAGAGAGAGAGAGAGAGAGAGAGAGAGAGAGAGAGAGAGAGAGAGAGAGAGAGAGAGAGAGAGAGAGAGAGAGAGAGAGAGAGAGAGAGAGAGAGAGAGAGAGATGGGAGGGAAGAGAGGCCGCCCTTTAAATCTACGGTAGATTTCAGCCATATTTCACTAGCCGAAATGGCCACAGAATTTAATATAACAACGCAGCACTCTCTCTCTCTCTCTCTCTCTCTCTCTCTCTCTCTCTCTCTCTCTCTCTCTCTCTCTCTCTCTCTCTCTCTCTCTCTCTCTCTCTCACCATGAATCGCGCGGGAGAGTTTTCTTATCACCTCATGTTTTGCTTCCTTTTCTATCTCCATCTTTATCATACTTCGCTCTATTCCCTTTAAGAAAAATGTGCTTATCGTGCCATATTTTCTATTTTTTTCCTTTCTTTTCTTTATCTTTTACCGAAGTTTGTGTCCTTCGCTGTTCTTTATTTGTCTTTGTTTATCTTTTAACTTTATCCCTCAAGATTTTTTTTCTTCCTTGTATTTTCTTCTTAAATTCTCTCTCTCTCTCTCTCTCTCTCTCTCTCTCTCTCTCTCTCTCTCTCTCTCTCTCTCTCTCTCTCTCTCTCTGTTCTATCTTCAATTCATTTTTTAAGCCTATTTTTTTTCAAAGGCTCAGTTATTTTTTCCTCGCCTTTTTTTCTTTTATCTGTTTTATGGGAAATTTATGACTCTGCCTTTATGACCTTTAAACTTTTCCCCCTATTTTTCCCCACGTCGTATTTTTTTCCTTCCCTTACACAATTCTGGTCTTTCCTCACATCTGTTTCCCTTCCCCTTCATTTATTCATTCACAGTAACTTTATTTATCCTCCTCTTTTTTCCATTCACCCTTTTCTCTTTTCCTGATTCTTCTTTATTCCTCTTTCGTGTCCCCCTTTTTCCCTTTTGTATTTACCTCACTTTTATTATTCCCTCCCTTGTCTGTATTTTTTTTCTCTCTCGTTTTACTCTATTATCTATCTATTTATTTGTGTGTCTCTCTCTCTTGTTTCTTTTCTACTTCTACTTCTTTCTTCATTGTCTTTATTATTTCGTATTTTTTATCTCCTCTTCTACTTATTTTTTTCATGTTTCCTTTCCTCTTCCCACTCTTTTCTTGTTTCTCCTTTTCTTTTCTTTCTTTTTCCTTTTTGCCTTCTTCCCTTTTTCCTGTGTTTTTACTTCCTCTTTCCTTCATTTGCTTTTCTTCCATATCCTTTGTGTCTTCTTTTCTTTTCGCTACTTCTTTTCCTTCATTTTCTCCTCATATCTACATCCTTCCTTTCTCCTTTCCTCTTCCCTACCTAGCTACCTCTCTCTTTATTCCCCTTCTACCTATTACACTTCTTCCCTCTTCCTTAACTGTTTGCCTCTCCTGTTCTTCCTCTTCGCATCTCCTTCACCCTTCTTTTATTCTCTATTTACCTATCCCCTATTCTTCTTTACCTCCTTGTCTTCTCTGGTGTCCACTTTTCGCCTCCCTCTGCTCTTCTTTATACTGTCAGTCCCTCTCAGCCCCTCCTTGCCTGGTTTATGTGTCCCGTGAGCACCCCAGCAGCTGATCAGACGCATCATTTAGTTGTTGAGTGAATGGTCTCTTACATAGCTGGGAAAGTACTATCGGTTCTCCCAAGTCGTTTTAGTATTCCCGCCAGCCTTCCTTCATTACTTCTCTCTCTCTCTCTCTCTCTCTCTCTCTCTCTCTCTCTCTCTCTCTCTCTCTCTCTCTCTCTCTCTCTCTCTCTCTCTCTCTCTCTCTCTCTCTCTTCTTTACATTTTCCTTTCTGTCTTTCTTTCTGTTTTTTCTCATATTTTTTCCCTCTTTATTCGTTCATTCTTTGCTTCTTGTATTCTTTATTCTTTTTTTTGTTCTTTCCTTCTTCATTAATTTAATTCATCCATTCTTTCTTTTTTTTCGCCCCTTGTTCTTTTGACCTTACTCTTTTCTGTCTTTATTTTCTCTTCTTTCCCTCTTTCTTCTTTCTTTTTTTCTTTTTTTATTTATTCTCTTTATTTTTTTCCTTCCTTCCATGAAATTTTCTCGCACTTTCTTCCTTTCGACTTTCTCTCTCTCTCTCTCTCTCTCTCTCTCTCTCTCTCTCTCTCTCTCTCTCTCTCTCTCTCTCTCTCTCTCTCTCTCTCTCTGGTATACCCGAGGGGAAGGTCATTCTAGGTGAAAAAGGTCATAAAATTTAGTAAACGAGATCATAGGTCACCTGAGCCCACCTGTTATAAAGAAAATGGGATAGGTGGAGAATAGGATCTCTCTCTCTCTCTCTCTCTCTCTCTCTCTCTCTCTCTCTCTCTCTCTCTCTCTCTCTCTCTCTCTCTCTCTCTCTCTCTCTCTCTCTCTCTCTCTCTCTCTCTCTCTCTCTCTCTCTCTCTCTCTGTGTGTGTGTGTGTGTGTGTGTGTGTGTGTGTGTGTCGTGTAGGTATATCATATGGTGTGTGTAATTTGCCTTGTTTTGTATGTGCGTGTGGCGCTCTCTCTCTCTCTCTCTCTCTCTCTCTCTCTCTCTCTCTCTCTCTCTCTCTCTCTCTCTCTCTCTCTCTCTCTCTCTCTCTCTCTCTCTCTCTCTCTCTCTCTCTCTCTCTCTCTCTCTCTCTCTCTCTCTCTCTGAGCCCCAATTAGGATGCATAAATGCAAGAAGTATTTTTTTTACTATCTGACTATCTGACTATCGAGAGAGAGAGAGAGAGAGAGAGAGAGAGAGAGAGAGAGAGTATGGAGAATGTTCATGAGTGTGGAACTAGTGACTTTACGTGATAACAGATGGCGCTACGTACCGGTCTTAAACTACATTATGTCCCTTCCCTAAAGTTTCCGGCTTAGATTAGAGGAAGAGAGAGAGAGAGAGAGAGAGAGAGAGAGAGAGAGAGAGAGAGACAGACAGACAGACAGACAAATAGACAAAGAAAAAGATGAATATGAGATAGAAAAGGAAAAAAAAAGTTACGTAAAAAGAATAGGAAGAGTCTTAGAAAGCTAGAGAGAGAGAGAGAGAGAGAGAGAGAGAGAGAGAGAGAGAGAGAGAGAGAGAGAGAGAGAGAGAGAGAAATACTCGTAGAATGGCGACCTCATTACTCGGGAGTCGTTGGTAGCAAAGTTAAGAAGTACATGCAAACTTGCCTCGTTCTGCTCATGAAACTTTCTTATGAATACTGCTCAGGGCAACGGTGCGGAGCTGAGCGGTGCCTTCCCCCATTCCCTCACTTAATGGGACAGGAAGGGGAGGGGAGCGGAAAGGGGAAGGGGAGGTAGGAGAGGGGATATCAAGGAGAGAGGAAGGGGGAATGGGAGGTAGGAGAGAGGATACCAAGGAGAGAGGAAGGGTGGAAAGGGTTGGGAGATGTTGGAAGATACGTTATGGTTATCGAAATAGAAAACGGGAGACGTTATGGTTATCGAAATAGAAAACGGGAGGATTACAATGGCTGTTTTTTTTTTCTTTTTTACCCTTTGCTATTTAATCACATTTTTCCTTCATCACTAATCACTCTGAGACATCTTTACTTGTTTTACAGCCACCTTCAACTTTTAAACCGGATAGAAATTGTAAAATCTATTCTTTTTTTTTCATTCCCTCCTCCTTTGTAAATGTTTATTGATATTTCATACATTACTTCTGGTGCTGCTAAGTGTCGCGTATTGCAATGAATGTGAAAGGGGAATGTGAGGAATGAGAGCGTCTGTAGAAGGAAGAAGCCAGAATGTTGGGAGGCAGGGTATTGTTAGTGAAATAGAAAGGAAAGGATTATATATGCATTTTTTTTTTTATAGGGAGTGTGAAGAATGAAAGGCTATGTAGAGAGGATGTGATTAAGATGTTGGTTAGATGAAGGTATGGTGGTGGTGAGGGAAGGGGGTTAGGGTGTGTCAGTGAAGGGAAAGGGAGTGAGTGAAAGAAATAATAGGAGAAGTTGGGGAATGTCACAGAAGGGAAGGGGATTGTGAGAAAAAAGAACAGGAAGAAAGAGAAAGGTTTTGGCATCACTATGAGGAAAAGGAATAGAAAAGAAAGGAGCCTAAGTGCTGAAAAAAATAGCAGAAATATAATCATTGATAAGAAGAAAGAAATAAACGAATAAAAAAAAACATTAAAAAATACTGTTATGAAACCAATTTGCTTCAAGGTCGCACGTGCTTCTCTCCCCTCTCCCTCTCTCCCTCACCTCTCTCACCTCCCTTCCTCCCTCCCTCCTTCGCCTCTTGAATCCTCCTTCTCTTGATTCAGTGGCGTAGTCCATCCAAAGAACACTCGGCGTAACTCGGTGATCAGTGCTGACGTGTGCGGTGTGTTCTGTGGGAGGACAAAGCGAGGACTGACTGAGTGAAATGGAAGAGGGAGAATGAAACTGAGAGACGAAGAGAAGAGAGATGTGTACAGAGAGGAGAGAGAAGATATGATAAATAGACAAGAAAGGGTGTAAAAAGGAGGGTAGAGGATAAAAAGGACGGTAAAGGGAAGAGTAGGTAGAAGATACAAACAGAAAGGGAAGGAAAAGATGAGGAAACGAAGATAGAAGAAGGAAAGAGAAGATAGATGAAGGAGAAAGAATGATAAAAGAGAAGAGAAAGAGGAGGTTCAGAAGAAGAGAATGAAGAATAAGATACAGTGGAATGAATGGAAAGGAAGGTGAACGGAAGAAAAATCAAGAGAGAGTGGAGAAAGGAGAGAGAGAAGAGAAGAAAAAGAAGAAATACAGATGGAGAGGGAAAGGAGAAACAGAAAAAAGAAAGATACTGGAAAAGAGAGAGGGAAATAAAGAGAAAGAGAAAATAATGATATGGAAAGGAAAAAACAAATAAAGAAAGGAATAGGAAAGGAGGTGAATAGGAAGGGAGGTGATTAGGGAGAAGGGAGAAGGAAGGAAAAGCAAGGCCGCGATAACTTCTGAGATTTGTAAAACTTCTAGGAAATGTCAATAGAATACTTTGTTGTAAATTAGTACTTAGGCTCCCCCCCCCCACCCCCCACTAATACGCCTTCCCTTCCCTCCCCACAACCCACGCTTACCTGCCTCGTCCTTCTCTTTGTTCCTCTTCCTCTTCTTCCTCTTCTTTCTCTTCTTCCTCCTTGTTATTCTTTTCCTGATCCTTTTTTTCCTTTTTGTCGTCATTCTTATATTTCTCTTCCTCCTGTTATGTTCCTCCTTTTTTTCTGATTCCCTCTACTTATTTTCTCCTTCATTGCCTTTCTCTTGTTTCTCTTCCTTCTTTTCTTAATCTTTCTTTGTGTCTTTATCCCCTAATTATGTTTATATTCCTTATTTTCTTCTTTCTGTTGCTTATTCTTTTCCTCCTGCGCTTTATTCTCCTCTTCCTTCTTGCACTTCCCTTCTCTCATATCTCCTCTCCCTTCCAACACCTCCTCCTTTTCTCCTCCCCCTCCTCCTCTTCCTTCAACAACATCTTTAACACATATTAGGCACAAGACACTTCATACTTCACAAGACACACTCCCTCCCACCACCATCATCACCACCACCACCACCACCACCACCACCTCCACCACCACCACCACCAGAGACAAAAACAAAATACCGACCACTCAACAATCACGTCACATGCAAATCACAACACCCACCCACTCACTCCCCTACTTACGTACAAAATTGTGGGCGCCAGTGAGACAAACAACCGTGTCTTGCGCCAAACACTTGAGATGAAGGGCTGGCTGGGTTGAGGGGTTGGTGGGTGGATTGAGGGGGAGAGGGGGGTAAGAGGGGGAGATTGGTGGGTTGGGGGAGGATGAAGTAGACGATAACACGTCGACGACACCACCTGAGCTCAGAATGACGATGGAAAGGAGGCTGTGAAGGACGAAGGGAGGGAGGAGGAGGAGGAGGAGGAGGAGGAGGAGCAGGAAGAGGAGGAGGAGGGAAAAGAAGTTAACGTTAAGAGAGAAGAAAGAGGCTGAAGAAGAGGCTACTAAGAGAGAGAGAGAGAGAGAGAGAGAGAGAGAGAGAGAGAGAGAGAGAGAGAGAGAGAGAGAGAGAGAAACAACAACGCATGCAGTAAACAAAAGAAGAAAACTTAGAAAAGAGAAAAAAGAACAAACCTTTGAGAACGAAACAGATATATAAAACAAGGGAAACAGTAAAACAGAAGTAACCAAGAGGCATAAAGAGGAAGGAAGAGAAGCGAAAAAGGAGGAAGAGTAAGGGAAAAGTATGGATGAAGTGAAATGGAGAGGAGAAGAGAATATTGAAGAGGGGTTGTAAGGAAGGGTGACAGTGGCAAAATTGAATAGAAAGGAATAACGAGGGAAAGATGAGGGGAAAAGTGTAGATAGACAGAAAGGAGGAAAGATGGAATAGAGAAAACATGAAGGGGAGGAGGACGAGAGAGAGAGAGAGAGAGAGAGAGAGAGAGAGAGAGAGAGAGAGAGAGAGAGAGAGAGAGAGAGAGAGAGAGAAATACACAGCAAGGGGAGAAGAGGTGATGAAAAACAAGGGAGGGGGAATAAAAGAAAAACTAAAAAAAAGAAAGAGAAGGAAGGAGAGAGGGAGGGGAAAAATAAGGCGAGGTTGAGAATAGGACACGAAGGAGAGCTTTTATTGACACACACACACACACACACACACACACACACACACACACACACACACACACACACACACACACACACACACACACACACACACACACCATAATGTCTCTCATTTACATTACGATGATAAGACAAAGAATGCCGAGCGTGGATTGGAGTGAAGAAAAGAACCAAATGCCAGACAGACGGGCAGACAGACAGACGGATTGATATATAGATAGACAGACAGGCAGGCAGGCAGGTAGGCAAGTAAATAGGTAGATAAATAAACAGATTACCAGACAGACAGACACATACGGACAGGTAAAAACACAAACCATTACAGACAGACAAACAGACGGACGGACAGAAAACCGCCAGGGCGATTGACAAATAGACAGAAACAAAGAAAGACAGACAATCACACGAAGGAACAGACAGACAGACAGACAGACAAACACCTCACAAATAGCAAGAAAGAACCACTAGACCACATTAGACAGACAGATAGATAAACAAACAAACAGACAGACAGACAGACAAACAGACACCTCACAAATAAAAAGAAAGAACCACTCGAGAACATCACCCGTCACATTACCGTCCCCAAAAAACACCGTCACTGCCTTGGAAAGAAACGGAAAATGGTGAAAAGTGATGCATTTTCCACACGGGTGACCTCGAAAGAGACAGAGGTGCGCTAAGGTGAATATGATAGTGGCAATAGTGAACGATGGTGAAGGGGACCAACGTAACGGGAGGGAATAAGAGGAAAGGAAACGAGAATAATTGGTGACGTAGATGGATGAAATAAATACAGGGGAATAATAAAAAGGAGGTTATGGGAGAGAGAGAGAGAGAGAGAGAGAGAGAGAGAGAGAGAGAGAGAGAGAGAGAGAGAGAGAGAGAGAGAGAGAGAGAGAGAGAGAGAGAGAGAGAGAGAGAGAATCAGATACATACTTACCTAATTATCTACCTGCCTATTTACCTACCTACATACACACACACATACGTAGATATTAATGAATACTGAAAAAAAAATTGCGTTAAACATGAGAAAGAAATCAGAAAAGAAAATAATAAAGAAAGGAAGAGCGGGAAAAGAAGACGTACACCTGTATGGAAGCTAATTGAACACCTAGTGATACGTGTAATTTCCATCTAAGCCATTACCTTTGTTGTGTGTGCGTGTGTGTGTGTGTGTGTATGTGTGTGAGAGAGAGAGAGAGAGAGAGAGAGAGAGAGAGAGAGAGAGAGAGAGAGAGAGAGTGTGTGTGTGTGTTTGTTCATAACATTTTGGTGTGTTGTGTGTTCGTTTAGTCTCTCTCTCTCTCTCTCTCTCTCTCTCTCTCTCTCTCTCTCTCTCTCTCTCTCTCTCTCTCTCTCTCTCTCTCTCTCTCTCTAGGGTTCGTGATGAAAATGGTACACAAAAATCTTAATTGTGAAGTAAATGAGTAGGGAAATATGCTCAGTACATTTTTCTTTCACAAATGCGAGCGAGTAGGAACTAGTAAAGCATTTTAAAGTTTTCTTTTCTGTGACTTTCCTTTCCTTTTGTTCTCTGTTCTTTGTGCGTGTCCTTGTAAAGCGCTCTGGCCGACATGACTTGCAATCTTGGATGATAAAAAGGCAAATAGCAACGAAAAGACAAATAAATAATAAGATAACTTGGTAGTTTATTTAGAGTGTTTTTTTTTTTTTTTACGTTACATTCTGCTATAAAGGAAACGCTCTTTGTGCCTGGCCTTATGTATGTGATTCTATATATGACACGCATCCCTCTACAACAAACAGCAGTGGAGTGTGTGTAGTTGTCGTGAAGGTTAAAGAAGACAGCGACAGTAATAATGAATAATTTATCAATCATGCATGCTGACGACTGACTTAGCGCCAAGAACACGCTGTTGTGCATGACTTCATGGAGGAGGAATGTGAGGGGAGGGGGGAAGGAGGAGGACCAGGAGCAGGAGGAAGAGGAGGAACAGCAACGAAATGAGAACAAAAAGACTGAGGAGAAGAATGAAGAAGAGGAGGAGGAGGAGGAGAAGGAAGAAGACAATATATGGAGGAGAAAGAAGACAAGATGTGGATTATTATTTAGGACTGTATAGAAACAGCAAACAGAAACAGATTTTATATTAAGTATATGTATAGCTTTTTGAGGAGGAGGAAAGAGAAAACGAAATGTGAAGAAGGAAGAAGAGAACGAGGAAGAAGAAAATCAAATGATGGAGGGAAAGAGGAGGAGGAGGAGAAGGAGGAGGAGGAGGACACATCATCACGGTGGCGGCCTTGACATGAGGAAAGTAAATAAACCAGAACAACATGGCTGGTCAAATCGACAGCGTATCAACATGCAAATTACTCACTTTTCTCTCCACCCACCTCATGAAACCGCGCCTTATGAACCACAAAGACAAATTTACACTCACACAAACTCCCCTACACTTCTTGCTTGCCTCACCACCGATACCCAGCTCCGAAAATAAACAATAATAAAGAGATGTATGTGTTTACGCTGTGTATTGGCGGTGACGTGTCTTAGGTGCGATATGAGTTGCGTTACCCGGCAACGTCGTACATAGTTACGGGAATATCGTACACGCACACAGACACACATACGTACATACACGGTATCGTAACAGCTGTGTTATTATTGCGTGTGATTTTTGTCATTTATCATCTACGGCATGTACAAATAGGAAGAGAAAGAGAAGACGGTGTATAGCGAGGGAATAAAGGATGATGACATGTGGAAAAAAAAAAAAGAGAAACAGAAAAATATATAGAGAAGATATGTTTGCTGCTCCAGTGTGTGTGTGTGTGTGTGTGTGTGTGTGTGTGTGTGTGTGTGTGTGTGTGTGTGTGTGTGCTAAATAGCGTGCCTAGAGAGGGAGGGAAGAAGAAAAGGAAGGTATGAAAGTAGGAAGGAACGAAGTTGGGGAACGAAAGAAGGAAGGAAGGGGGAAAGGGGGGAGAGGCTCACTATTCTTAAATATTTACGCATCGTCTTTTGCTGTCGCATTGAGCCATTCATGAATATTCCCTGAAGCTAATCCTCTTTACCCGGCCCGTGCGTGTCCTGTACCTCTGCCTGTACCTTCACCTGTACCCCCATTTACGTGTTGCCCCATTTACCTCTGTACCCCTATACCCTACATTTCCTCCTCACCTAAGACTTTTCCTGTATTTACATCAACGATTACTTTTAACCTTATCTTTCATCACCTTTGCTTTGTTCCCTTTGCCCTTTCCTATCTCTACCTCCCTGACAGCAGATGGGGAGTGAGAGAGGGCAGGGAGAGAGAGGAAGGAGCAGGAGGAGGTGTGGTAGTAAATATAACATGAAGACTGCCTGTGTGTCTGTCGCGGTCCTGAGATGATGAAGTGCGTTGTGTTGTGTGGAGTTTGTTTGTGTTGCCTGGTGACGCTCGTGTGTGTGTGTGTGTGTGTGATTCACCTACGGTCGTCTGCTGGTCACCCAGCCACCCGTTCCCCTACGGAAAAAGCTCAGAGCTCATAGTGACCGGGACAGCGAGATCACAATCCCTCGAGTTACATCCCGTACCCACTTGCTGCTAGGTGAACAGAGGCTACACATTAAGAGGCTCGCTCATTTGCCTCGCTGCGCCCGGGATTCGAACCCGGGCCTTCTTGGTTGTGAGCCGAGCGTGCTAACCACTACACTACGTGTGTGTGTGTGTGTGTGTGTGTGTGTGTGTGTGTGTGTGTGTGTGTGTGTGTTAATGCGTATGAAACTTCGAGGAATTCATTAAATTTAGAGCACCGTATTAATTTTGTGTGTTACGGGACCGTTTGTGTGTGTGTGTGTGTGTGTGTGTGTGTGTGTGTAGTCAGTTCAAAGTTAGATTAAAACGTCTCTCTCTCTCTCTCTCTCTCTCTCTCTCTCTCTCTCTCTCTCTCTCTCTCTCTCTCTCTCTCTCTCTCTCTCTCTCTCTCTCTCTCTCTCTCTCTCTCTCTCTCTCTCTCTCTCAAACATTTCACACCACCACCACTACAATTTAATTACACCACAATTACACACACACACACACACACACACACACACACACACACACACACACACACACACACACACACACACACACACACACACACACACACACACACATTTTCCCTCAAAGTTTCATATTTAGCAACGTTCCCCCTCTATTTATATCAAAGAAAAACCGAATAGTGTTCTAGAGAAAAACAGGATTATTGTAATTTATTGTTCTATGTATTTGTAAGTTACACCTAAGAAATTACCTCCCATTTTCTTTGGTTTTATTTCCTCCGTTTTCCTAATTTCTCATTTCGTTTTCTGTGAATGAGGAAAGGCGTGAAAATAATGAAGTTTTAATGGTATTCTCTCTCTCTCTCTCTCTCTCTCTCTCTCTCTCTCTCTCTCTCTCTCTCTCTCTCTCTCTCTCTCTCTCTCTCTCTCTCTCTCTCTCTCTCTCTCTCTCTCTCTCTCTCTCTCTCTGACCTTTCTTGCCCTCTGCTTCACTTTACTTAACAACTTCACTGTGATTACACGAACTACTACGAGGAATGAAAACTACGAACATTATTCATTACAATCTGCCTTCTCGTTGTGATCTCGTATGCTTAAGTAGACCTGGCGATGACCTGAGATTACCTGTGCGTGACCTGGGCATTGTAACTTGACCTACAGCTGGTGAACTAGCAGACATGGAATTAGGTCACGGTACTGCGCGTTTAAATGACCCTGTGGCTACGTTTGATATCCTGTGTCGTAGGAGCGTCTCTGTGTACCTTGTGTTCATTGTGCTGGTACTATTAGGTTTCAGTACACATTCTTCTGTTATAATGTCCTATACACCTTTCTTCACGACACACACACACACACACACACACACACACACACACACACACACACACACACACACACACACACACACACACACACACACACACACACACACACACACACACACATTTTCTTCATACTTTGTTATATTTACTTGTCATGCATCTTTCTAACCTGCTACACACACACACACACACACACACACGACACACACACACACACACACACACACACACACACACACACACACACACACACACACACACACACTACTACTACTACTACTACTACTACTACTACTACTACTACTACTACTACTACTACTACTACTACAAGAACCCATTGATTATTCCCTATTAGCCTCCCTACAACACCCACTTATGTACCTAATCGAGCTGTCCACTACACACCGCCACACACCAATCAACACACACACACACACACACACACACACACACACACAACACACACACACACACACACACAACACACACACACACACACACACACACACACACACACACACACAGCCACACTTCTTTCAACACCCTGAAGGTCGGAACACAGGGAATCAATGCAGCACATCGCACTAATCACACCTGCCTAAGTACACACCATGGCGTCTCCATTACCTGGAATTCTAGCTGCGCACGTCAAGACAAGGGTGCCAACGTGCCTGCTCGCGAAACACGCCTAAGGTTCGTTCCTCTGACGTGAGATTAAGTCAGACCACGAAAATGAGACACCAGAGTAAAAATAAGAATATAAATGTATAAGTAAAGAAATGTGTAGAGTGTGGTTCCTCACATAAGAAAATGGAGTTAAAGTAAGAAAATGTAACATAATATTGTCACGTTAAGAAATTTATAAGAAAATGGAGCTTGGCGTGAGAAAATTTAGGTTGAGGCAAGAAACTGAATCAGAGAAATAATTAATTTTAGAAAAAAAATATACGTACTTACGAAAAGAAAATCAGGAAAATGGACGCTTAAAGCAGAAAATCACGGGAAACAAACATGAAAAAAAAAGGTAATAAAAACTCAGAAAACAAACTCACAAGTACCAGCCGTGAAAAAAATAAGAAGACACTAACTCACTCAAAGAGATATTTTGGAAGAAAAACCCCCAAGTTAGAAAATCATCCCAAGAAAACTCGTAAGTATGAGAAGTGAGATAGAAACATTGTAAAGACGCATCCCGGCAGAGCTAAAAGTACGCGAGAAAACAAAACAATAGAGAGAGACACAAGCACGAGCTGGGTTACAAGTAGAGCAGAAGACAAAGGTAAATATAGTAGGGACGCTTATACGGATGGAGCTCTCAGTACAGCAAAAAGCAAAGCAACAGCGGCGCCACCGAGCGAGGAATGCATCAATGACTACCTGTCTTGCCTGTGACGCTCCAAAGTAGAGTGAACGTAACTTAGTCTAGCGCCACTTGCACGCCCCGGTGGGCTTCCCCTTCTTACTTCCGACTCCCTCCTGACTCCTTGCCTGCCTCCCCCTCTGCGTCACCAGCGAGCAGCATGTGCATGTGTCGCTGCGTGATGACACCTATAGGCTACTCCAGACCTGAGATTCCAGTCACCGCTGAGTCTGTTAACTTGATTCTGGACGTCATCTCTGTAAAGGGTTGGGCAGCGTACTTTAGTGCTTGGTTCCTATTCTGACCTGAAAGGATTGACTTTTTATATATTTTTCTCAACTTCTATATTTGCATCTACGAGTTTGAGTCTGTAAGTCCTTTTTTTTTCTTCAAGTCTAAGTTAAGTTGATGTGATACGGAAGTGAGCTAATGCCCCCTCCTGCCCCAGAGAGTTAAGACTGGCATACGAGGTGACTTTCTACTGCTTGCTCCCTCCACTCCCCTTTCCACCTCGCCTCTTGATGTAGATGATAGACAGACACCATCGTTGGAGGCTGCGTGTCGCCCTCCCATCTCCGGCAGCTCTTCGTGGTCTTTCTAATGGCGGTGTGACCCTCCTTCCTCATCCTTCAGTGTTCCTTCCCATTCTCCCTCATCAGTGGGTCCTCTTCCCCCTCTGTTCATTTGTCACCAGTATTGCTGTGGTGTATTGTGGGTTAGGTTAGGCTGTGTTGGCTTTATCTGTTTTTTTCCAGGGAAGTTTCGTGTATACTGTTAGATACTCTTTTGTTTTTGTTTTTGGTTTGAGTGACCTGTTTTTTTTTTTTTTTTTTCGTGTCTATAAAGAGAGCTTATCGTTTTTGTTTTCTTCTTTTTTCTTTCTACTGTTAGGATTATAGTGTATTTCTCTCTCTCTCTCTCTCTCTCTCTCTCTCTCTCTCTCTCTCTCTCTCTCTCTCTCTCTCTCTCTCTCTCTCTCTCTCTCTCCTCTTATGGGTTTAGAGCACTATTTTCCTTTATCTTCGTTAGGAATCTATGTTATGAAGTATTTTGCTCTAGTTTCTCTTCCTTCTTCTACTTTCACGGGTATTGTTCTTTTCTAAGGCATTTCATGGATTTCCGTTTTATTTCCCTTCACTCACAACTGCGTGCATTTCTGTCATTCTTCTCTCTCAGATGTACACGTCGTTTAATGAAAGAGAGGTTATTTGCTTGTCATACTACGATGTGGCGTCATCACTGGCCTGTATTATGAGACGTTAGCTTCTCTCGTCAGCATAATCGGGTTCTCATGCGAGGTTGTCCCCTCTGACGGTGCAGAATTCTTGTTAAACTATCACTACAATCATGAAAACACCCTTGAAAGTTACAGTAACTTCCATTAGAGCCTGTTAAAATTGTCGAGGTAAGATGCGGAAACGTTTAAATGGATAGAATCAGTTATGTTTTTGTATGAAAAGATGACGCAAAGTTAGATGACGGCGCCTTATATGACCATTGTTGCGGCGCCAAGATTTTTTCATCATTCAGTCAGTTTTTAACAGGAGTAAGTAAATTCGTACGTATATAAGTAGCAGTGATGTTTACTTCAACCAGTTCCCTGTCAGACAGTTTTCCACAATCCCTAGCAAGTTTTTAGATACTTTTTGTTTGAACAGCTTCGTAAATATAATGTAGCCCAAGAAACACAAAATTAACTTTCTTTAACTTTCTAATTTCTTTGCCCCCTTCCAAATAATTTATATAGTACTCAAAATGTCAACAAAGGACAACCATATCAATAAAACGGTTAATCCTTGAATAACGAAAAAAAAAAAAACGTTGAAATTTAGATTAATTTTAATATTGTTTTTAACTGATGATGTGAGGAGAATCGTATTTCAATTAATTAAAATTTGCTCTCCGTCACTTATATTTTTCGTTAATTTTCAGAGTTTCCACGATTGACTTTTACAACAGAACCACGAACTTATTGGCATTTTGTCCAGACCTTTAACCTTTACAATATCACGGCATCGATTTCACAGTATTCTAATGTCACGAGAGGATTTGATCAGGCTAAGGATGATTCTCCTCGTTTTCAAGGCTTATAAATCATCTAGTTACTAATTAACAGAAGACTGGGTGAAGTTTGGAAGCTGTCTGAAATATTGAATGCCTTAATAAAACTTTCCGTGTCTAAGTAATGCATCGGGGTTATTTATTTATTTATTTATCTATTATAGATTATTTATTTATTTATTTTTCAACAACTAGGAACTTTTTCTTTTATTTCTGTTTAACTTTAATAGAAAAAAAAATAAAGTCATCGCTCTACAGGCAGGATTTTTTTTTTCTCACTTTTTTCATAATTTCAGATTGATCTTTCCACTGCTAAACATTTTTTTTTTTTTTTTACATAATCACTTGCTTTTTCAGACAATCATTTAGCTCTTCATTTCCATAAACAGTTTTGTAATAAAGAAAAAAACATTAACCAAAAAAAAATCATAACTTATGCTCTCATTTTTTTCTCTGTCCTTGCAAACATTTTCCTTTAACATCACTCTCAATATTAACAAAAGAACGTTGCAGAGAAGGGATTAATTATCACTGATAGGAAGATGAACACATATTCTTTTTAATCATCGTTTTTAATGGGGAACTGAGCTATGGAGTTTTTCAATACGATTTTAATACAAAGAGCAACGAGCGTATTCATTAGATCTGTTGTTTTGAAGAGGGGAATGAGCTTAGTACAGGTGGATGGATAGGCTAGGCTAGGTGGATGGTTGGCTGGTTAGGCGAGGCGTGGGTGGAGAGAGGTGAGGTTTGGTCGGATGGTTGCTGGATGTTCACTCTCAGCAGTTTCATTGATTTTTTTTTTTTTTTTTTTTTTTTTTTATCTCATGTGGTTGATGATGATTTAGGGCTTTATTGATATTTCTTTTGGGATTTTACAATGACAGGTTTGATGTTTTGTTTTATATATTTTCAGCCTTTTTCTTTTAAGTAAATTTCAGATTAGTGATAATAATAATAATAATAACAATAATAATAATAATAATAACTTCATTGGACTTATTAAATCATCATTTTTGTTACGCCATTCATTTTTTTCCCGCCTTTCGTAATTCATCGTCAATTTTCTTTATTTCGCCAGTTTGTTTTTCTTTGCATCCTTAATAACAAGACCAGATGATGAGAGATCTTTTAATAAAGCCAAATATAGGAAGTCATGGGATTAGTTTTTCCTGTTTGTCAAATGTTATCCTTACTGTGAAAGAAGGCAACGAGTGACACGGTTTTGTGAGATATGAATATTTCCATCATTTTAAACAAGAACAACAACGAAGCTAGTAACGCCTCTTAACTCCTTGACTGCTAGTAATAATAACCTGCTAATTACGTCTTTTAACTCATTGACTACCTGTAATAATAGCAATAGTAACCTGCTAACTAAAACCTGAGCCACAGTACTAATCAGAATTAAAACTGCAAGCATGTAATGATCCGAGCTACATTTGAACCATCTGAAACATTTGAAGCGTTTATTTTACAAGGTGCATACATTCACTTGGCATATGGTTGACTGCAGGCCAGCCCTTTTATAAGTCGGTGCTTTCTAGGTAATGGTTTGTTGTTAGTGTAGTTCAGAATATCCCAAACTTTCACCTCAGAACCCGAAGCAGTTGAACCGTCATTAATTAAAAGTAGAGCGTCATCTTCTTCTTCTTCTTCTTCTTCTTCTTCTTCTTCTTCTTCTTCTTCTTCTTCTTCTTCTTCTTCTTCTTCTTCTTCTTCTTCTTCTTCTTCTTCTTCTTCTTCTTCTTCTTCTTCTTCTTCTTCTTCTTCTTCTTCTTCTTCTTCTTCTTCTTCTTCTTCTTCTTCTTCTTCTTCTTCTTCTTCTTCTTCTTCTTCTTCTTCTTCTTCTTCTTCTTCTTCTTCTTCTTCTTCTTCTTCTTCTTCTTCTTCTTCTTCTTCTTCTTCTTCTTCTTCTTCTTCTTCTTCTTCTTCTTCGTTACCCATTTTGACTTCTTGCATTGATTCATTTGAGAAATCTACGTTCTCTCTCTCTCTCTCTCTCTCTCTCTCTCTCTCTCTCTCTCTCTCTCTCTCTCTCTCTCTCTCTCTCTCTCTCTCTCTCTCTCTCTCTCTCGTGTCCAAAAGCCTTTCAGTGCACGAGAAGACACTTTGCTTTTATTTGGGAAAGGAAAACGAGGGTAGGTGATGTTTGGCACGGGGAAGTGTCTAAATGGTTCATAGTATTATTATTATTATTATTATTATTATTATTATTATTATTATTATTATTATTATTATTATTATTATTATTATCATTATTATTATTATTATTATTATTATCATTATTATTGTTGTTGTTGTTGCTATTGTCGTTGTTTCCATCATCATGATTATCATCGTTATCATTACCTTATTATTATTATTATTATTATTATTATTATTATTGTTATTGTTATTACTGTCATTATTACTGTTATTGTGTTTTCTGTTTTATTGTCATGTGTGTGTTGAATGAGTTGTGCTACTTAATGTATACTCTCTCTCTCTCTCTCTCTCTCTCTCTCTCTCTCTCTCTCTCTCTCTCTCTCTCTCTCTCTCTCTCTCTCTCTCTCTCTCTCTCTCTCATCAATATGTTACTTTCTTCATTGGTGTGTACATGTATTTTGAATATCCTGTGTACGTGTCCATAATATTTGTGTTATTTGGTTCACAGCAAACATTTTTTTTTTTTCATCCTCAAAATTTTAATGAGTTACATACCTTTATTTTAATTATCAAGAATTTTTTTTTCATATTTCAAGTACCTTCTATTTTGCCATACGTGTTTAGATTATGTTGTTGTTGGTGTTGTCATATGTTATGGATCCTTTGTGTTCTCATATTATATGTTACCAGAACTTTTCAAAACATCTTGGATAGCATCTAGAGTCATTAGGGTTTCATTTGAGTTCATCTTTGGATAGTCTATAATCAGATTTGCAGAATTATTCACTAATTTGAGGATCATTTTTTACTATTTCTTTATGGATTATGGTATCCTCCCTTTATTTTACGCTCCATAAGCCCCTTTGTCCTTCCCCCTTTCCAATACCACCCCCACAACCCCCCCAATACCCCTCCCCAATCTCAGTGTGCTCCCGGTCCCCTTGTTTCCCTCCATCTCCCCTATTTTCCTCCCCCACCATGTTTTCCTTCCTCTTCCCCCTCCCCCCAAGCCGCCATGTTGACCTTCCTCCATAACGTGCCCCGAGCGTGATGACCTTGAATGCTGGGATTAGCTCTTACCATTATTTTTCCCCCTCACTGCCTCCCGCTGTCCGGTCACCACCACCACCACCACCACCCAGCATGGAGTAAGTAATTCAGGGGAGCCGTACTGATGCCCTCTTGTGTCTTCTCCCTTTATGTGACTTAACCCTTAACCGTTAACCCTTAGCCAGCCTTTTAACATCACTGTGCTTCGTTGGCCTTCCCTCTCTCTTCCTGTTCTCTCTTTCCTCCCCCTCAACTCTTTCACTGCTATATTGTGTACTTGTCCTATGTTCACACACTCATGTTAATATAGGTAATTGTTTGCATGGCCACAGGGAAAAGTAGAGGGAATCTGAGGGTCATTTTTTGTATTTCCTAGGTTACATGGCTATTTAAAAGAGTGTAGTGCAAAAATGGGTGTTTTAAAAGTTGTAACTTAGAAAAAAAAAAACGTGTAGCAGTGAAAGAGTTAATATCACAATGCTTAGCCATCCTTCCCTTCCCTTCCTTTATTTTCCCTTCCTTTCTCTTATTTTCCTTTTCCCTTCCTCTTTTTAAACCCAGATTCTTAGCTATCCTTCCCTTTTCTCCCTCACCTCTACTATTCTATCCCTCCCCATCCCTTATTCCCTTCCGTCTACCCCCTTCAAGTCCCATGCTTTGCTACCCCCACTCTCCTTCCCTCCTTGCCCTCCACCACCACTACCATCACCACCGCCACATTAGATGTAACCAGCACATTCGCACATTCTATATCTCTGTCTTTCTCACTTAACGGATCTTATTTAGTTGTAACAGAGTTTGGTTTGTTTTTAGTTTCTACATAAAGAGGTAGTTCTTAATTTTTCTTCTGTTGATTTTTTTTTTGAAGTGTGATTGATAGATTAGATTAAAACCTGTAGTTAAAATGTAGGTATCTTGAGGTTGAGTGTCTCTCTCTCTCTCTCTCTCTCTCTCTCTCTCTCTCTCTCTCTCTCTCTCTCTCTCTCTCTCTCTCAACTGCTTGAATTTCCCAAATTTAAAGACAAACTATTCGTCACATTTAATTTCCCAAAGTTTCTCCGTTTTATTTATTTTTTTTTCATCGCAACTGTAAATAACTTTCTTTTCATAGAATGTAATGAGAATGTAATTATTATTTTTTTTATTTATTTGAATCTATACTTATTGCTTGTGTGTGTGTGTGTGTGTGTGTGTGTGTGTGTGTGTGTGTGTGTGTGTGTGTGTGTGTGTGTTATTGCAGATTAAAAGTAGAAAAGTAGGAAAAAAATAAGCCTGCTCTTAGATATTCATTTGATTCCTTTGTATATATTTTCTCACACTTCATGGTAGATTTAATGAGTTATGTATCGCTTATTTTAGTGTTGCATACATTTTTCATCCTGCTTTAGTGCTTTCATCCGTTCTTTCTTTCTCATTATTATGGCTTCATGTTTTTACATTATTTCTATTTGTTTTGTTCTCCTTTTCATTCTTGTGTCTATATATTATTATATTTTTTAACTTCATTCCTTGCCTTTCATTTCGTACTTTTCCGCTTTCTTTTTAGTTAAATTTCTTACATCATAATTTTCTTTCATGGTCTTATCTTTCTTCAGTTTCCTACCTTTCGTTTCTTACATGACAATTTCCTTCCTTATTTCTTTATCTTATCTCTCTTATCTTTCACTTACCTTTCACTGTCTACATACATTACAATCTCTATCTTATATTTCTTCATCTCATTATTAGATTCCACAGGTGACTTCTCACTAATACCGGTAGTGCATATATCTTCTCACCACATCATGTAAATACCTTCTTTTCTCCATCTTACATTTTACCCTATATTTATACACTAATCTTCTATTATCCTCCTTATCCATACTGTACTAAATTCTCTTCCTCATTTCGTCTTTTGGCCAAACCTCTAATCATATTTTACCTTGTGACTGATAAGTAACCTGTTGTGTCATCCTTAATATTTTACCCCTTTTCTTTATTTGTGTTCGCCCTTTCCTCCCTCTTCTTGCTAAACTCCTTCCTGAGATAATAGCCAACCAGCGGGACCTTACATTTGATAAGCACTGCACATAGTCGACAAAACCACACGCCATTCTGATTCAAAGTTGTGGTGGTTTGAATCTTCCTTCAGCTCTTCGGCGATGCAAGTGTCACGTATAGTAGTTTCGTAGTTATCGTAGTTATTATCGTCTTGCCTTAGAACTAGAATGCAAGTTTACATTACTTACTATACTTTTGTCATGTTTAGTAGATGAGTTGGTTTGCGTATCATGGTAGCTTCTGTGCATCGTCACCGGTACCCTACAGTGTCTTTGTAACACTGGGATCAAGTAGCGAGTAGAAAGTTGACGCAGTCAGTTGGGGGCACCGGGGCTTTGGGCAGGGGCTGGACACACCGGCATAAGAAGGTGATTGCGCCGCCTGGTCAGTGGCTGTGAAATCTCGACCAGTGACACCAAGAAGATGCGGCTAATGTGCCTCGTCTTCGCCCCCCGCCCCTACCTGCCCCGCTCCCAGCATCACCGCCTGTAGTCTGCTCCATCTCTGCGGTCTAGCTGGTAGTGCTAACGGGAGGTGCAACATCATTTAATCTTGTCCACATGCCACTCACCCAGCGGGCCTCATAACACTCATCCTGCCTCACAGATCCTCAGAATTAATTTGCCTCGTAATTGCACTCACATACCATATAATCGTCACCCATGTGCGTGAGTAATGAGTTATGCGTGAGGCGTGGAGTGAACATGAGTGTGTCTGTGCTGTGAGCGACTGCCAAGTACTAAAAGTAGAGTGTAGATAGTAGTGAGCAAGTCGTCTATACACCACCTTAGCCACGCCTCTGGTGCACCGCCGCGCCGCATCACCGCGACACCTCCGTCACAACACAAGGATCTAGAATGTGTTGTCTCAATTCAATTTTGAATCACTGAAAACGTGAAAAGACAACCTACTTTTCGCGAAGTTAGTCATTGAGTACTGCTAATGTCAAGTGAAATTAAAAACACAACCTCTATATTGATGTCAAATATTGTAACAAAACAAGACAAGAATCGTTTTTATTATATAAATAAATATAACAATTAGTGAGATTTACATAGCACCATTTTTTTCATGAATTATATTAAATATTAATCAACCCTGTAGGCCTCTTAGTGAAGCAAATGAAGGCCAGCGTATTGTTCCTTTTCATGAGTCCAGGGCAGGAGATATTATTGACACTGAACTCATCTCTCGTCAGTGTTATCCACCCACCGTCTTTTCGACCTGTCAGTGTACGTAGGTACGAGACTTGGGAAACCCTGAGTCCTTGACAAAAGTATATGACGGGAGCGTCGTGATTCTTTGAGATACCGGATGTACAACTCGATGATCTAACCTCAGACCAGCCACTGTCTTGTGAGGGATTCTGCCGCATCTAGTGAACAAATGGTGGCTAGATAGCGTTACACTCAACCAAATTATCGACGCCATGTGCTAAGGCTGAACAATCAACAGCTGCCTTACATTTCTGAAGCGCTCTTGAGTGGGTGGCTGGGTGGTGTGCAGACTTTATAGCAGTGTATCCTAAAATTTATATTATTGTGTTTATAATCTTGTCATAAAGTTGATGTTTTATTTTTTCAGTGCTTGTAGCAACGAAGTATGGTGTGTGTGTGTGTGTGTGTGTGTGTGTGTGTGTGTGTGTGTGTGTGTGTGTGTGTGTGTGTGTGTGTGTGTGTGTGTGTGTGTGTTTGCGCTGTACTTATGTGTCCCTTTCCCCGCAGGGACGGCGTGGAGCACTGCCAGCCCTGGAGCGCCAACACAACACAACAAATAGACTTAGCCTTTAATATATTTTTTATGGTCTACTTTTTTATACGTGTAAGTAAGCGTGAGGTTGCCTGCTCTTAGGAATGACCGAGGCATCCTTTCTATCTTGAAGTTTGTTCTCTTCCTGTGTTTCCTCTGTGTGTCTGTGAAGTTTCTTACATTGAACTCCTTACTTCCCTCATTTTCTAATTCTTCTTATACGATATATAAAATTATCTTATCTTTTTACTAAGGTTGTCTTATCTGAAAATAGCCCTTTTTATTGAAACAACCCTGAATACCTTTTTAATGTGTGCGTTGCGCTGCACCTCTACTTCCCATAAACATGAGGCACCTTTTCTTATTATATGGCACTTAAACCATATTGATAAGCCACGTTTTTTTTTTTTTTTTTTTTTTTTTTTTTTTTTTTTTTTTTTTTTTATCAAACTGTCCTATCACTTCATCACTGTATCAGCTGTGGCGTCTCGCTCTCCAGCAGACTTCCTGCCATCCTTCTCCACAACTCTGGAAACACTTATTATTCTTTTCCTTCTCCATATAGCATGATAATATCAGTACCCTGTGTAGAGAAGTCTCCCCTTCCCCACTTCTAAAGTGAACACCACTGTATCAACTGAGTCATGTGCAAGCAATCAGCAGGCTTATCTCAGGTGAAGGTTCCGTCGGTCATTAAGAGGATGCCAGGAATTCATAACATCTCACCAAAGTTTTGACAGAATACTCCAAATATTCCTGAGACTCAAGGGTGAGATGCTCGTCAGCGAATGGTGTAGCAACAGCAGTCATGAACTTCATTGCGAGTAAATTTTTTCCATAAACAAGGGCCAAATGTAATGTTGCTTGTCTTGAACTTAATGGTCACGTGAAACAGCTGGGAAATATAAAATCTTCTTCACTTACTTTGGGAAACTATGTTCATATCTGTCAAGACAAGACCCAACATTTCGTCATATGGATCAGCTGCTCAGTGCAAACCACATTACACATGACCAGTCTAGACTTCTACTTGATCACTGCTGTTAAGTGTATCCTTAATATCGCAAGTTTGTAAATGTACGTAGAATGAAGATATCGCCTGTCTTGAATTATGATGATTATTATTATCATTATTATTATTAATAATAATATTGTTATTATTATTATCATTACTATTATTATTATTATCATCATCATCATCATCATCATTATTATTGTTATAGCTAGAAACGAACATTTTGACTGATACTGATAAATATCAGATTTTACTACATGACGCATACTTTTGTGTCCTAAATAAGGGATCTCTTGATCCCATGTACCAAACGTCATTATCTTTTTTGCCGTAAACGCATACATTTTTACATTTCATTTCGCCTGTTGACACACGGTGAGACGGAACGCATGTGGCTTCGGTGTCTCGGTCTTGTAAACAAACCTGACGAGTGAACCACGAGGTCCCGCATTGACTGAGGGGTCTTCCTTGTTGTAGGAACATCCTTCGTTTTGGTATGGCCTTCCCAGCAGTACACTTTAGTTTTGTGCATTACTCTAGTCTGTTGTATTTTACTGCTGCCATTTTTGAGCGGTCATGACTTTTCATAACTAGTGAGGTTGTTCTGGGCAGCGCAAGCCAAAATGTGTGCACTGCACCCTGAGAGAGGAAAGCCAATAATGAAGAAGTGTATCGAGATAATCGTAAGTTCAGCGCTCATGCATAGAGGTCATTATGAACTTGAGAGTGTTAAACTAGGGTTGCCATATATGAACTATAAAAATTCCGGACACCTTCACTAACACCTGATTATGGTCTTGATATGATACTGGAAAACATGTAAATTAATTAAAAGAAACTCAACTTATTTACCTTTGCATATGGCTGATAATCTTGAATTCCGTTTTTCCACTTAGCTTAGTTGCTAAGTCACAAGGCCGCAAACAGTAATCCAAACTGACCCCTATCAGTGCTGGTGAAAGACTGGGGCGCGAGCGCGACGTCAAGTGAGGCGGCGTTGGGAAGGCTGCGAGCACCGACTTCATACAGCACCCATACACGTCAGTCTTAACCGAAACCAAACCAAAGCAGCTGCCACTCGGTGAACCTCTCTCTCTCTCTCTCTCTCTCTCTCTCTCTCTCTCTCTCATCATTTCAACCCAATGAAATTTAATAAATGTGATTTTTTAACAGTTATTAATGATGGAAGGTGAAATTCCGGACATTTGAGGGATTTTCAAAAATCCCCCCGGACGCAGAGTTCGTTATCTGATTTCCGGAAATGTCCGGGAAAATCCGGACGTATGGCAACCCTAAGTCTGTTAAACTGCTACGTGTAGGTGACTTGATAGGACCAGGTGTGTTTACAGAATATAACAGATCTTACTCAGCGGCTCAGCCAATATAAGAAAAGGGAGCACAAATTTGACCAGTGCATATTTGTTTTACTCCGAACAGAGAGGATAGGGCCTGACTGAGTAATTAAGACTCATCAGGTATGACAGTAAACTGTATTTCACTAGTACACAGATTGTAGCTCAGCTTAAGACTTTGCATATCTTGATGACCAGAGGAACATTGTCAGAGATAATGTCAAGGAATATTTAACCTTGCTGGAAAAAATATTTGCTCATGATTCTGCTAATATCCAAGCTACAAAATAAATGATTTCGGTGGTGGTCTTCCCCCAAGCAGCCTCATACCCTTCAGATTGGTGCTCTGCTGTCCTTCTGCTGTTTACTTCAATATTACACAGATTCAATCCATGGATACTTGTATCTTCTTTTTGGAAGTAGTCTTTGTGGATGACAATGTTAAGGCTTTATGGATACAAATTATATATGTAGTAACAGTATATTTAAACCTAGCACTAATACATAGTTTGTGTGGCAAAATATGCTACAAAGGAAAAAAATACTTCTAAGCTCTTTCTAAATAGGTTGTAGTTATTATAAGATTTGTCTTATTTTCCATGCAGTTTATAGCGGCAAGTGATAAGCTGTGGTTCATGCTGGAGATGTACTCCTTTGTAGACTACTTCACCATCCCCCCATCATTTGTCAGTATATATCTGGACAGAACATGGATAGGTGAGTCAAGACAAGGGTGTGTGTATTTATGTGTATTATGTAGCTATTTTCTTTATTATCTCATTGAAATGGCTCCTTGACTTAATCTTTTTAGTCTGCAATGATGTAAAGAGCTGATCAAACTGCAGTGTTAATTACATGTTTCTTGGACAAATAGTTTGACAGTTATAATTTTAGTATAACTGTCACCAACATAGGGAGAGTCTAAATCTGAATCATACCTGCCCCAAAGAGTAAGATGTAAACACCTAAAACCATAACTATGACTCCATTAATGTAGTCTAACGGTCCTAGAAGAGGCTCAACTTAGTAACTGGAAATGTTTTCCTCTGATGAGACCCACCTGTGATGCAATACTGACTATTTGCAGGGCTGCGTTTCCTCCGAGCCCTCCGCCTCATGTCAGTGCCAGATATTCTGCAGTACCTGAATGTCCTCAAGACATCATCCAGCATCAGGCTGGCACAACTCTGCTCTATATTCATTGCTGTGTGGCTCACAGGAGCGGGCATCATTCATCTGGTAATGTGTATTATTATACTTGTGATTCACTTGGGCTCATTTTTAACACATGAAATTAGGTGCTATAGGTAAATGTGTCTATATGTACTTTTGAAAATAGAATTCTAAAGAAAAATTACAAATAATCAATGAAAAATCCTTTATATAGCTTTATTATCATCAAATTATTTAATAAAATTTTTCATAAGAATTTATTTTTGTATAACAATTGAGTTATTCTCAGCCCATGTATTTTTGACAAATACAGTAAAATCCCTCTCATCCGGCATTCGAGTATCCGGCAGCTTCAAGTATCCGGCACATTTTTCCCCGAGCCTTAAAATCAATAAAAAATCAATGTGTACTCATAAAATCGATTAAAATTCCCACGCAAGGCATACTTTGTCCCCTCGCCACCAGAGCGCACTGCTTCGCACCACCCGCGGCCCACTGCACTGTGTTTACTCAGTGACTCAGTCCCGCGTGTGCACTGTTTATCACCTGACGCCTTCATCATGCCTAAAGTTGTAGAAAAGAGGAAGTGTGTTGTGCTTACACTTAAGCAGAAGATAGACATTTGTCGACGATTAGAGAGAGGTGAAAGCAGACTGCAACTAATGGCGGAATATGGTGTGGGCTCATCAACTATTTATGACATTAAATCCCAAACGAAAAAGTTGCGGGATTACATGAAAGCCACCGACACCCCAAAGGCAGCGGAAAATCGTCACACACTGCAGTATCATCGTGGTGAAATGATGGACAAAGTGTTATACGAGTGGTTCAGCTTGAAAAGATCAGAAGGAGTCACAATTACAGGCCCAATTCTACAACTGTGTTGGTGAGTGTGAGGTGGCAGTGCGGGTGGCGACGCGCGGCACGGCGATCAGCTGATCTTTGTCATGGTAAGATGCGTGAGTGTAGGGTGGTGATTGTGGACATAATATCACTTCTATTCAAGTATCCGGCATGTCGGCGGTCTCGTTGATGCCGGATAAGAGGGATTTTACTGTACTCTTGATGCGCTTCAATAATGAAATTTCACAGGCAAGCTGGATTTTATCATGCAGCCACATAACTGACAATGTTGTTTGCTTCTTTGACTCAGTAAAATCCAATTTTACAAAAACTGGGTACAGAAATAGTCTTGTAAAGACTTTAACTTTGATCTGATTACAGCTGGAGAACTCTGGTGATCCTCTCACGTTTGAAAATGCACACCCGCTATCATACTGGACATGTGTGTACTTCCTCATTGTCACCATGTCAACAGTGGGCTATGGTGACGTCTACTGTCAAACTATCTTTGGAAGAACATTTCTCGTCTTCTTTCTTCTCGTCGGTCTGGTAAGTTTTATTCTGTTTGGATTTCTGTATTATCATTTAGTTGTTAATATAATTTTCTATATGAGCTGGAATGCTGAGTACCATCATAATTCCTTATAAGTATATCATTTCAGGTATCATCATACATAGCTGGCTTGATTTTGTGTATATATATATATATATATATATATATATATATATATATATATATATATATATATATATATATATATATATATGTTTATTATTACAGGTTTTGGCAAAAAAGTTAGTGTTCTTTGGAAGTCATCCATGATTTCTTCAGAAAAAAAATTTGCAAATACTTTTTAGCTTAAAATTCAGTCTCTCTCAGACATTCCAGCTCCTTAATAATGATTAAAATTATTAAAGATTGGTTAGTCATTTCCAATAAATAAAGGCATAGTTTAGCAGTTTGATCTTGGGAATAGTAATATATATATATATATATATATATATATATATATATATATATATATATATATATATATATATATATATATATATATATATATATATATATATATATATATATATATATATAATTATAGATAATATTGTATCTATAATACTTGGGATTTATTGTGTATCTTTGTACACAACAAACAGTATCTCTAATTGTTTACAAATGACTTCTTTCAATTAATGTGACATAGCGTTGGAATTGGCAGTGTTGATAAGGGGACTCAAGAAGATTTTTCCATAAACTATGTTTAATATATTTCTTGTATCTTTTGCACACAAATTAATTTGTTTCTGTTGCTTTTTCTCTCTTGATCCAAATTTCTTCTGTTCAGTACTATCTGCTACGGGAATCACCTGTCACGGGCGGGTGCCACCAGTGATGGTTAGTGTTACTGGTGGCACTCGCCCTTTTTCATGCACCCCACCCATCCGGGGCTCACAGTGTACTCTCAACACATCCTGTGGAACAGGACTTTCATTGTACACCATATGTGCTGCATTTTTGAGTGTGTGCAGGTTCTTGCAATGAGGGTATTGCCCATGTGCTGACCCCACCACCACTGCACACACTCCACTGTCTGCTGCTGCCACAAGCTCTGCTGCTCGTGCTCTAGTCCTCATTAATGCTAGACTAGTAGTCATATATATTGAACCAAAATCCATAATGAATTTTGACTCTGAATTGCTGCTTAATCTTTAAAGTATGTAATTATATGAAATAAATGTTACTTGAATAAATGTGCAAGTGAATTTGTTTGAGTGCTTTATGATGCTGGCACATGACTGTGATGCTGTGGCTGTAACAACCTGTAGTGTAAGCTGACTGTGTTTTGGTGCCACAGTACATCTTTGGCACCACACTGTGCGCCTGGGCACCGCTCGGCTGTGGGTTGCCCGGCTATGGCTACTCTCACTTGTAGCCCACTTAGTTTCCTGGATTTATGTGGTGTCGGTTCCTCCTTTGTCATTGTCAAGAGTCTGTTGTAGATGAGGCTTGCATACCATTTCTGAAGAATGTAAACACCTCATAAACACCTCAAGCTTTATCCTTGCAGCAACACACCTAGCTGGGTTTGAATTTGTTTTGTTTTATTTTATCTTTAATTAACTCACTGCAGTTATTAATTCCTGTTTTAATTTTCATTATCAACTTTTTCATTTATTTCTTCACATTACAAGCTGAAGTGTCAAAACAGTGATAGATATATTTAATGTGATAGCACAGAACATACACTGAAGCTCCTTGTTGTGGCTGGACAGAACCACTAGGCTTGGGGTGTGATGTTTACTTTAGCTTACACTGCCTTTAGATCAAGTTGCATATCAGGACATGCGACCACAACACAGCTTCACACAATGGATCTAGGAAAATACCTGTATGAAAGGAAAATGTATATTGTATTCTAGGAATGTAAGCTCACTTACTAATGATAGCCCTATTTACTGCATGGAATTTTAGAAGTCTGATTGAGGCATTATGCACCAAAATCCAGTGGTTCTGATACAGTTTGGTTTAGAATAAAGTAAAGTATCATTTTTTGCCTTGAGTTATAAATTTCAGTAACAGTAGAACCTCAAATGTTGACAAACCTAAATGGTTAAAAAATGATAATAATAATAATAATAATAATAATTACACCAGTACCTGTGCAGGGTTCTGAGATGACACTTAACTTGAGTGCCTTCTCAAACATGAAAGGCAAACAGCTGCATAGTTCTTTTAGAGTCATTGAAATCTTAACCAAAGAACTGATATCAAGATTTGATTTGAAGAGCAATATACTGTGACACATTTGTATTATCATTTATACAACCCAGGACCAGTAGAAGAATGTTACTGTTGGGTCTTATCTTGAAACACCTGATATACAATGTTTATTGCTTTCTTCATGTAAATTTTGTCATATTTATATTGATGTATAGTTCTGAAAACTTTAAATAATAACAGGTAAGAATTGTAGTTACTTTACTTTTTTCACATATTGCCATAAGCATGCAGCTTTTTCATATGATTGGAGTTTGGCTTTAAGTCTTAAGATTAAAACTTGAATCTTATTAAAGGCAGTGGATCTATTGGCATAAATTTTATATTATCTGAAAATCTAAATTTGTTTGAAAACATTTTGTATTTTTCTGAGTCAGTATTTAATTATAGATTTACAAAGTCATTGCTTGTAGCTGAATTAAATGATGCTATTAATTACCAACAATGTTACAAAATTGTCTCAAGTTTTGATATCCCCAGTGGACATTAGAGGTTCTGCAGTATTAAGGTATCCTTCAAATGCTTATTACCATTCAGTAATAAACTATAATAATTATCTATAAATTCTGCTATGCATAGTCTAAAGCTACATTTTGGTTCTTTTCTTTTCTTGTTCTCAAGGTGAATCAATTTTGCTTCTTGCCCAGCTTTCTTTGTTCCTTCTTTACTAAGTATAAATCCTCACTCCAGCCTTCCTATTTGTGCAACCTCCTTCCATGTGTGTGCGTATGTGTGAGCCTGGGTGCACAAGTAGCCATGTGTGATGGGTCATTGTCACCACGTAGCAGTAGCAACCATGGTGGCACCAGCAGGCTGCACTCAGGCTGTGCTATGACTTAGAGCGCTGGTGCAAGATACTGTCACCAGACATACATCATTACTTACTACCAATTATTTATAGATCATTTGAGCAATACCTGAAGATGCTTTGCTAGTATGAATAACTAGCTTGTGCCTGTGTAGGATTGTGGTTAACCCACATGAAGCACAGCACTCTGACATGTGATTCCCTTGTGGCTGTGAGGACTGAGTAACTACCAGCTTAAACATGCACTTTCAATACTGCCATTTCTGTCTGCACGCTGGTAGTGGCGAGGCTGCCACACAGAGTGCTTGTCTGTGCCAAACTCACACTACACCAGACATTGTCGGCCTGGCCTCCTTGTGCCTTCCCACTGTCCTGACATGCCTGCCACCATTATTTTATTGCCTAGTAAATAGTGGTGGCGGGAATGGCAAAAGTTCGTGGGTGGCCCAACCTCTGCTACAGGTGCACACCCAGTCATCACCTGCATTATCTTGAGATACTGTAATGAAGGAGGTGGCTGCGGTGGCAGAGTGACCAAGCCTGTACTGCTGTGCCATCCTTGTCACCACTCATCCTTTTTCTTGGTGGCAGTGGCAATGATGGCACTGTGGCATGACTGGCAGGCCTAGTGCAAGTACCACTCTGGCTACCATTTTATGCTTCACGATGGGTACTATAAATGGTAACAGGAGTTGTAATTTGGTGGGTCAAGCCCTGTCTTTGCCACCACCATCACCACATTTAATACCACATCAAACTGTGTGTGCCACTTCTTGAGGGATAACACACACATGCACACTTAAAAAATTAGGCCCTAGAAACCATAGGGATAAAAGTAGGTATATATAATATTTAAATGGTATTTTGAGATATTCTTCTTGATGAATATTTTTCATAAATAACTGTGTATCTGAATCTAAGAATATTTTTAGTATTTGAACATGGTTGCCAGATTTCTCTCGTAAGACTGATTTTCAAACGTGGCAACATGGCCTACATATCTCTCTCTGTGTTGCCGCTTGTCTGTCAGCCAGTACGACCTTGCCTTGCTCCTTCCTTACTGTCTGAGCCAGTTTTATGCTTGTTACCTGGTGTTTGCCCATCCTGCCTGTGCTGGCCTCACTAGCCTCTGAGGAATGCCCCATCAGTAAAAACAGCTATCCACTTACATAAATAAAAAGTATGGGGTTAGCATTGCTGGAACTTCACACTTCTTTGCCAGTTTTTATTGCTCACTTGGGTGTAGCAATAAGTTAGCAATATATACATGAAGTGTGCATTAATCATTAGTTGTAACATTGGCAAACACATGAAGGACAGCACTTGTGGGTTTGGGCATTTCCAGGTCAGCCATTATCCAGTTTTGTTTTAATGTGGTGCTTGGGGCTGGGCTGAGCCTGGATGCCCCCCCCATCCTCCTCCCCTTCGCCTGCCTGGACGCCCTGGATGCCCCTTGGACACACTGCACGCTGTGTCCATCACTCACTCGCACCAACCACCACCTCCCTGTCTTGATCTTAGCTGACCCTGGCTGTCAGTATAGTGTCTCTCAACTCATCATCTAGCTCAGTAAACTTGTAATTTTTTTCATTATTATAATTATTATCAATCGCTCCAATGGGTTTTGACAAGTTCCTCATCAGTTGAGATGAATGAACCTATCAGCATTTTGTTTCTTAATTATTTTTAAAGTTATTTTTTTTATTGTAGATTATGAAAAGTATTTAAATTTTGTTTTTTGCAAAGTCATGTTTCACTGCCAATTCCCATGTAGCAAGATGCGGATCAATATGCAAATGGAAAAGGAGAGAAGTTGATTGTAGCTGAGGATTGTCATTTTTGGGCGATTTTTCAGTAAAGGTGTTAAAGTATTAATGTGTGGAGCTGTTGTAACCAGGTAGAGTGGCCCATAATTGTCTCTTCACCCGGCCATCTCAACGTCAACACTGACGGCTCCATTGATTACATGCCACGTTTGAATGGATAGTATTTTCATTATCAGTGTAGTTTTTATTCTTAGAGTTATTGGTATTCTTCATGCTCTAGTTGCTTGATCTCTACCACCATGCCAGTTATGACCAATATCCTCTGTGTATAATTTGCAGCAAACTCATTCAATTTTTGCTGCCCTGGCCCTTGGCGCGCCTGCCTCTGGTGCTGCATGGTGCCACACCAGTTATGACAGCTACACTTATGGACCTGCTCTCCTGTCATACCCCCCAGTTTTAATATAGATAAATGCTTGACTTACATTCTGGACATGCATTACTCTCCACCTCACAGCTCGTGTGATGCCATAGCTTGCTTGGCAGGTGGGCGCTGTGCTATCTATGTACAAACATGGAGCCAAACATGCACGTCCTCTGGATGGCACTGTTGTAATGGAGCCCTGTGCATAAAACTGTCGCAGTTATACAAAGCAAGCTCTTCACACTTTAGGCTCAAGATTGTGCAGATTTTTGAGTCAGTATTAGTGAGAAAAATATATCAGTTAAGATGAGAAGTTTAATGATGCAAGATTGTAATTTCACTGAAGATGCTGTTGTTGCTCAAGATGTTAAGCATCTTAGTATTTTTATTCTATTTTTTTAATATTTTCAATTCATTATGAAATATCATAAATTGCATATTTCTTTAAATCAATTTTCACTCCAAAGTTCACAAGGAAAGGCTATGCAGTATATATTGCTCTTGGCTCAAAAACTCATAAAGTACATTCAATAGAACTGTCTAGATGTTTAGGTATAGATAAATCATACGATACTTACTTCATATAGTGATTTCATGGATTGAAATACAAGATATTTTTTATGTATTTTGCTCAGTTATACATTAACTGATATAGTCTCCATATGATTCTGCTTTTTATTATTTTTGTAATGTGCCACCCCACTTGTTTGGGAGAAGGCCTCTTGTATGAATAAAGAATTATTGTATGTATGATGATGATGATAGAGAGAGAGAGAGAGAGAGAGAGAGAGAGAGAGAGAGAGAGAGAGAGAGAGAGAGAGAGAGAGAGAGAGAGAAAATTAATGAATGAGAGAGAGAGAGAGAGAGAGAGAGAGAGAGAGAGAGAGAGAGAGAGAGAGAGAGAGAGCTGTATGTTTGTCTCTATGTTTGTGTTTTTGCATTGTTCTTGTCTTTGAAAGTGGTTCATGCAGATGAATATATTAGTTAGATATTTTCTTCACTCTGCTGGTGCCTTGGCCTGCATAGGGGCTTGTATGCAGCCAGCTGAAGGACCTTGCTATTGATCCTGGTCAGGTTTTGAAATAGAACTGGCAGTCAATCTTTATTTTGAATGTAGCACCTAGCGCTTTTCTCCCCTGTATCTTGTGACCTGCCATTTTATTCTAGCTTCAAACCCCTAGCTATAGCTTTTTTATTATTTATTATTAGTTGCTCTTAATCTTCAATATTGTCTATTTTCAAGCCATCTGGCAGTAATATATTTGTAAATATGTATGTATGTATGTGCATAGTTATACAACTATTATAAACTGTAGTCATTACTCTAACTCGTAAGTAATAATTTCATAATATTTAACACTTGATTTTAATGCCATTGTCCCCAAAATAACTAGGTTAGTTTTATTTATAGGTGAACATGTTGATTTCCTTAATTGTTGATCTGCCAGTGGTGAGCACTTACACATCAGCGTATTTTGTTGGGTATTGACTTGTTTTTTGTACAATGAGACAAGCACCATAGATCATAGTCTGTGTGCTTGGCTGAGTGTTGTCTTTTGATGAGTCTGAATTTGTGTCATTTGTCTGAATGGGAGAGTATCATTATTGCAGCTTCCATATGGTGTGAGGAAGAGTGAGTGAGATTAAAGAACAAAAATTATTGATTTACATTTTGTCTGTGTCATTTATAATTGTAGACTATAAATTGCTCAGAATTATTAATAAGCTTAGTAAATTAGGTAATACTATAATGGATTTAGGAAGAGTAACTAAGTAATAGAGAAACAAAAGTGATAAAAGATGCTTGTGAGTTTCTCAGTATTATCAGTTGCAAAAGAATCTTAATACAGTTAAACAGTCAGAATTTTGACTGGAAGGAAACTAATTGATTTATTAGTTTAGGAGTTGATTCTTACCAAATGATGAAGCTAGCACTCACTGGTTCCATATCATGAGTGGCTTTGTTACCCAGCCTCATTCCAGCAAAATGATATTGGATCCTGCTGATGACCATGATGGTTTTATGGGTTGCGAGGAGCACAAAGGAGAGTGGAGGGTAAGGCATGTCTGGGAGCAATGTAGAGGCACACTTTTGTGGCCCTCATCAATATTTATTTTTCATTTTTAATGCCCTTTTTGGATTGCATTATTGTAGGTAACTACCTAAGTGACCTGATAGCCATTTGCTAGATAACCTTGAGTAATAATTTTCAAATGCATTCAATTTATGGCTGGTTATATTTCCTTGTAGGCTTTGTTTGCAAGTAGCATTCCCGAGATTATAGAGCTGGCCGGAAGCCGGTCCAAGTATAGTGGAGAGTACAAGCGGGAGCATGGGAAGAGGTACAGCGCCTGGTCACGTATTCCCACCTGCAGCCCTCCCTTGCCTGCCCTACTGCTTATGCTGCTACTCTTGCTGCTGCTGCTGCTGTTGTTACTGCTGCTGGTGGCCTCATAGTGTAGGGATGAGTGGTGGATGTTACATGCAGCAGCAGCACCAGGGGTAGGAGGGCAAGGCAGGGGTGGTCATGCAGTAGTGCGTGTGTGTGTGTGTTGTGTTGTCCTGCTCCTTTGTGGCCATTCCTTTGCTTTCTGGCTTACTGCCACCTGTATTTCACTGTCCTTTCATAAGTGTTATTGTTTGTTGCTTTTATATTATTGTTTTCCTTCTATATAAATTACAATTTTGGCTAGAGACCTAAACTCCTTGGCTAATCACATCCTAGCAAGGTTTGAACGAGGGCGCAAGGAGCGTGGAGAGGGCATGTGTTGCCCTTTGCACGCCACATCCAAGACACGACCCATTCTACCCAAAGCCATTACCCAAAACCACCAGCAGTAGATATATATCCAGCTTCTCCTTTTTCATGATATTTTCACTGAATACAACCATTCAAACATGGAATGTTTAGCTATTGCCTGTGCCTTTTGATTATATATATATATATATATATATATAATGCTTTTCAATGCACTGCTCTATGTAGAATGAAAGAGAATTTCTATCAGTATCAATTCAATTTTTTCTAAACTTCACTTAAAATATCAGTATTATTGCTGCAGCATCATTGATTTTTCTTGAGATTAATTCATTGAACCAACATTATTTTATGATAATATCTATCAAATATAGTGCTTAGTCATGAGTGCTACTGATGCTAAAATTGTTTTGTTGCTACAGCAATTCCACATGGCAGGTTATTTGTCTTGTGTGATCTTAGAATGAGCCATGAAATGCATATTCATTATAGCTACCAGAAATCTTCCTCTCTCTCCTATGACTAATTCCATCTGTTTTCATTTTCATTATCTGTCAGAACAATCTCCTTTCATTCTTCTGCCCTACTGTTTGCCACATGTGCTAGAGGGCTGCACCTCCCTTTTGTATTAATGAGTCCTTGATTTACTTTTAGAAGCACAAAAACTTGCTATAAGTAGTGTAATATTTGCTAGATATGCAAGTCACTCCATACTGTGTGCAAGATTTTGGTGCTTTTAGCTTTCAGACATACAGGGTACAGCCTGATGACATTATCTACACTCAGAAGATGCCAATGTAAATTATTTGATATACTATTTCCAGCCACAATTTATTTTTTGCTATTTTCGTGAAAATTCTTCTTCTTGCTGTGAAAAATAACTTGTATGATTATTAAGTGCTTTTTCTACTTTTTTCCACTAATAATTATTTCTATATGTAAAATTTTTCCAAAATATTTTGCAATTTTCTTCAGTTAGCTACCCAAAATTATATAACATCTTCTTTGTGTGGTTAAGATTTTTTTGTGTAAGTTAGTCATTTCCTGGTCATCATCACTAGAAACTAAACCCCACAGTATTTGTTCAAAGGTTCCACTGACTAAAAGAAATTTGTTGGATGAGTAGTATACTTTTATTCCTTTGGAACCGTTGAACTACTGCTGGTGCCTTACATTACCTCAGCAACTGTGCCTGAACTTCATTTCTGGATTAACATCAGTAAGATTTACTTACTACCTGTGTACCTGACCTCTGTGACCTTGTTTAATGTGGCCAAACCTCTGTTAGTTACACATCCTTGTCTTGTATGTAATCTCACCATTTTTTGGTATCCTTTTCTTTGTGTTTGTAATTTGTAGCTCATGTGTTGGCTCTAATAAGTATACTGCGGTCCCAGCTTGGAAAAGGAGCTATTATTTGCTTTCTGATCAACATCATTGCCAGTTGGGAACACAAGACAACTGCTGCATGTTGCACAAGACTTAGGCATGAAGCCAAATCTGCTTAAATATTGTTGCAGCTTTGACTCTTGAAATAAAATGTAATGTCACATTTGAAAATGCACATATGTGGAGGGATAGACAATGAGAGTTGAAGTAATGATGAAGGTAACCCAGAGTGGCTCCAAGGAGTGGGACGCAGGTACTGTGCAGGGCTGGCACAGAGTGTCACCCAGTGCAGGGCGGCGGAGGCAGGGCAAGTTCTCCATGATTGTCAAGCATGAGTACTGCTCTTTTAGGTCTACTAAAGCAATAAGATGATTGGAAATTGTAGAGTACCTTTATTAGTGTCACAACCTGTCACTTCTTCTTGTGAATAAGAAAACTTGAAATACTTCCAGTAAACATTTTGTTTTTCAATGTGCAACTTCTCTAGCTGGCACTCAACCTTTGTCCTGGTTCCTTATCATTGTCTGACTCCTTGACATTTTGTCCTCTCACTTCATCATTCATGATGCACTCCCTTATCAGGAATCATTATTATGCACCATAATGTGTTACTAGCATAACTGATTTTTTCCCCCTTTTAATATGAACCAGTTCTTTAATCATGTCTTGCAAGTCTTTACTCTCAATTGCTTGTATTTGATAAGACTTCAGATTTACTTAGATGATTTAATGGACCTTCTGTATTTTTTATATTTTATCATAATGTAGATTTTATACAATATATACTTTTTTTTCTTTACAACCTTTTTCTCTTTTTTTATCAAATAGGTGATCATTTTGGGGGAAGTATTTACATAGCTTGCCAAGTCACTTAACTTTTATTTCATTGTATTTCCTTTCCTTTTCCATAAGTTGAAATCATTCTTGGTATTATATGATTTATATGTAATATTTTGAATGATGTTATATACCCTCCAGTTTCGTCACATCCATATTTTACTTTTTTTCCTTTCTTTTTAATTCTGTAGCAAGTTCAAGTTTTCCCTTCATTTGGTCTGGGTTGTTCCCCAATAATCTTTCCAATGGCCTCTGCTACAGTGTGAGACAAAGTGTTTGGTTAACCTTCTGAAAGGTTTGGTTTTGGACCACAAACTACAGTTAACATGATAGCTAAGAGCAATGTTGGCACTCATCATTACATTGTGTAATCTTGATGCTGGATGGAAGCATAATGGTAGAAAGATATGTTGAGATTTTTCCAGCTTCACTTTCATAGGATAACATGATTATCACCTACAGGACTTACCTGTGAAGTTTTCATACTTTGCACGCATCAGAAATTTAGGTAACTTTTTGATAAAAGTTTTGTTGTATGTTTGAATAGAAATGAATAGGCATTACTGTCAACTCATGATATTAGGAATGTAGCAGTCTGGCTTGTGGCTTAGTGATGCAGAACTGGAGAAGTAAAAGAGCTATAATGAAATGGAAATGACAGTTTATTCCACTTTGTAGGGATGGAAGAAAAGTGCAAAGATGGCAAACCATGTGAATGTTAGGCAGTGTAATGAAAAGGAAATGTGGATGCTTAAAATATGTTAAACAGTATATTATTACTCTTATGCATAAGTTGGAAGTATGTGTAGAACACTGGAGCATTTGAGCAGTTGAAGTTAGCTAACTGACAAACAAATACAGGGCTATATAGATGTGTATTTATAGCACATCTTTACTATGACAAAAAATTAAGTGGGAGTAAGACAGCTTGCCTACTTTTTTACAGCTTGACTTTTGATCCTTGATATTAATTGTTATTTGCTAATCACTTATGGTTTAAGAATAAAAAAAAAATGGAGCTCTGTTGCTTTTCACAGGGAACTTGGTTTGCTGTAGCCTGTTCCACCCATGGTAATATGTTTACATGTATATGCATCCACTTCCTGAGACCTGATGGTGCAGGGACTAGTGTGCTAGACTCACAGCCAGCAGGACCGAGAATAAAGTTCTTAGATGGACAGGGATAGTTTGGATGTCTCCATTCATGCTATAGACTCACACACAAACACTTCAAGCCAGCATGATCTGGTGTAACCCCTATTAACCACTGGGGATTAACCATTTGCCCTGCAGTGGCATTATGAAAATAACAGTAATGTATCTACGGAAGCATTAGAGCCAGATATGACTGGTGAGGTTAAGACCCTTTCATGTATATTGCAGAATAATATTTTTTTTTTTTACTTGTATATCAGCTCCTTAGTACATAAATTGTTTAGAATATTCTGGTAAAAGTTTAAGCAAAATCACAAAATATCCTTGTCCTTGTCACAAAAGCAAAGTTTGGATGGAATACTAGCAATTTTTCCTTATGTAATAACTATAAGCAAATAGGATATAACATTTCCTATACAGAAACGAGAAGAAAAATTTGTCTCTTAGTATTATACAAACACACACACACACACACACACACACACACACACACACACACACACTTAAGGTAGGCATGAGACTAATCGTAATATGTTTCATCAGTGTTCACCAAAACAGAATATCAGTGACCCTCTTAATAATATATTTAGTTCCAAAGTAATAACCTAAATTTTTCTGTAGTTTTGAGATTGATATTTATTATTAGTAACAAGACAAACTATTGAAGCATTTTGCAACATACAGGACTAAGTTTTGAGAACAAATAAGGTAAAGCCTTTGAGTGGTTTGCTTGTGGCTGATGCCTTTCACCTTTATTTATCATTATTTTCATTCAGTCTTTTATTGTCTTATTTCATTGTGGAGTCATCTGGAAACCACTGTTCTAGTTGGAGTGTTTGGGTTCTAGTCCAGCACTAGTAATTGTAATCCTTAGTCCTTTTCTAAACCTGATTTATTTGGTACAAGGTACCAGTTTTGAAGAAAACAACAACTTTAAAACATAGAAATGGTGTTATGGTGAGAAATATGACCCACTGTCATTTTGGAAAAACTTGTAAATTATGCTGCTGTAAGAAATATGTGGAAAAAGACTCTTTAGGCCATTCTTTCTGTCTTACAGACATGTCTATGATACGTTCCAGTTTCTATAGTGCTCTTTAGTAACAGTTATCATAAATAACCATGTTTAATGAATGTCTCTAATTTTAATTAATATTGTGAAACTGTCAGAGGAGGATGTCCTGCTCCTTGAGTGTTTGTTTGTACACTTACCTTGGGTTGTGTTCCTGCCATTGTGTTTTAGAGCACATTTCATGTTGGCTGAAGGCATGAATATCTTCATATTTTTGTCTCAAAGGAAGCAGATATAATAGTAAAAAAAAATTAGTGAGCTGGTTGTGATGTGGTATGTTGGACTTATTAAAGAGACCTGAAAGATTTGCCACAAAAATAATGCCCAGGATGTCCTCATTAGGGATTCAACAGTCCCCACAAACAGTTTTTCTTGTAGACTTTGAGGATACTCTTGTTTGAGAATGGGTTGAGATTTATAGATTTGTGTATCATGTATAGAGGCATCATGTGAAGCATGCATTAAAGAATAGGAGACTCAGTTAATGGCTGGAATACTATCAGATTTAAGGTACAGACAGACAGATAGCATGGTGGCCACTGATGAAAAATCCAGTATATTCCCTAACTGGAAACTGTAGAGCATGGCTGTATGGTGGTTGTTAATGGCCTACACCAAAAGTTGAAAGTGCATCATACACTAAGATGCCTGCTGACACAAAAGGAAATAGCCATGTATGAAGCTTTTTCTGTGGTTATATACATAAACAGTATGGCTTACATATTTGCCATTTTGGTTTTGAGATTCTACCATGAATCTTTTTTTTTTTACATCTGGAACAGCTATGGTCCTCCTTGTGAGTAATGATTATCATAAAACCTATGTACATTTCCCACATTAATTACACTAGTATTTCATGTTATGGCCCTGAAAGATATATAAAGAAAATGACAGATCCCTAAGGGGAAGCAGGGGTAAGAGGGACTAGGACACCATAGTATGATTTTCATGGCAAGAGACATTCATTGTCAAGAAATTCTGTAGAATTTCTTGAAAACTCATTGCTAGTCTTTCTCATGCTTATCAAAAAGAAACTGGTAGGGGTTCATGGTCTTCCGAACTGCCAGTTAGTAGTGTGATTCAAGAAAGTAATTTTTGACCACCTTTCCTTGTAAGAGTTACTTTTAGTTCTCAGTGTGCTGCCTTGTATCTCAAGGGGTGTTCAGCTCTTTCCAGCAGCTGGTGGTTAGTGGCCAGTGGTGCCAGAATGCATCCTTTTTTTTAAGTGTTCTAAATGCTTTTATAAAAGGATGTAGAAATAATTTAAATTCAAGCATATCAATGAAGTGATTGACACAATGTACTGAGGAGAAAGAATGACCATGAAATGTTGTACAGTACATATTTTGAATTGGATGCTGGAGTGTCAATAAGTAAACCAAAGAAGATGGTATCAGTCCATGAAGGAGGAACCAGAAAACATGACACATGACATGCATAAACTAAGTGGCACATAACTGCTGAGCTTGACTTATTTATTAAATATCTTTCAAAATTGTAATGATGAGATTCATGTATTCATGTGTAGGCCATTTCTATTATTCACAAGGCTGGTATCCTACCTTCTCATACTTGTAGCTGACAAATACACTGTGGAGAATTTCTTGATTCCTTGTGCTGCTTTATCAGCATATCCTCCTTTTAGACTGAACTGAGCATTTCCAATTCATATTTAAATGGTTATAAGTGTGGAAAAATTAGAAGAAAGTATACAATAGATGGAGGTGACAGTATGAGTTTCAGTAATAAAGACTTTAGGTCTCAGATTGCACATAGTATTGTTAAATGTCCGAATGTTAAAACTCAAAGATCTTATGGACAGTTCCAGCATCAAACACATTTTGTAGACACATAATTCATATGGAGTTTGTGAGCTTAGGCTTTTATTACAAAATATACATAAATATTTACTAATTCACTTTATACCTCTTGGAGCATAATGGGTTACCCATATAAAATCAGTTGGATATGAATGTTATTGTTGCTCACTTCATGTTAATGTAGTTTGTCATACAAAAAGTATCTTGTAAAGAAAGTATTCTCTTGGAATTTAAAAGGCACCAAATACTGTAGCTCATGGGTCAGAAAGTGTTTTCAGGAGCATGTCATCCTATCCCTGGGTTCTCTTCCCTTTGGCTGGTATCATAGCTAGCACCCATTGAAGATTTTTCCATAAATCAAAATTCTTAGTGACATGTATTAAAATTTTAATAGTCTGATAGCAAAACCATGTTGTATAATATTTTATCTTCTGTTATGGCAAGTTTTATAGAATCCTGACTCCTCCCTTATATCTTTTTTTTTACTGAGTAGTTACTCTTCACATTCTGTACACATTTCTGTATTTTCTTAAAATACTGTCAATGAGGCTTTATTCTTTAAATTTCCTTGACATTACTTATATGTTTGATAATTCTGTACTCACACCCTGTGTCTCAAGAAATTATAGTTTTGTATTTTTCTCTTAGTTATCACGATGAAGTACAAGTTCAGTTCCATCCTCGTGTGATGCCTGAAACAATTGTCAACGGATTAGTTTCCCTTGTTATTTTATTTTCAGTATAACTCTCCTGGGCAAAAGGAATATTGACATAACCTAGAATACTTAATATCAACTAATGAAAAATGCAACCTCATTTGCAAAATAATTATACTACTTAATTTTGGGCTTTGACATGACTAGGAGTAAACCTTAGTCTTCTGGGAGAAGCACCGCATCAGCCATGGCTTTCATTGAAGCCTTTATCTTTGCTGTATCATTTTTTTTGGCAAGTTGTGTGACCTTACTGCATTTAAGGGCTTGTGTTGGCAGTGGGCAACAAAATTTAATTCCTAATTTTGAATTGTGTGAAGTTCCTAGATTTACATTTTTCCCCTGAGTGTCTTAGATGTGAGTACCACAAAACTCAAGAAATAGCAAGTCCTGTGTTTCACGACACAAGATATTTTAGTGTGTCCATAAAACACATTAATTTGAGTTGCTGGTAGCTTTAGTGCATTTTACCTTAAATTGGTATGCTCATGTTTAAATGATAGTTAAACACACTGGACACTAATATATGAGCATAACATTACACACTGCCCTTCCAATTTCCATAACATTATGGCACTGGGAAAATAATTTCACATCAATGTACATAATACAGGTCATGCACTCACCATGTGCTAAAATATAAAGTTTTCCATAACTCAATATTCACAAACTGCATATATCTTTGCATAGCAATTAGCCTCTTTTATATGATGTAATAAAAGATGCTACATACCAATGGTGTACTTTGTACATATTTTTAAAAATCTGACTGGAATTATTTTCTTAAACAGAGTAATAAACCAATTACATGGAGTATTGGTCTCAGTAATAGATGACTTTCAGCATTCTATTCCACTGGTACAAATAATACTTAATCCCCATCACCTGTGAGAACAATCTTGTATGTCATGTCTTACTGGGCCTTTTTTTTTTTTTTTTTTTTTTTTTTTTTTTTTTTTTTTTTTTTTTTTTTTTTAAGGCTCTAGTTATCAAAGACATTTTTGCCATGGCACATATACATATTCTTTGTAGGCATACGGGACTTACTGAATCTCAAAATGCCTCAGATGTTTGTAGTATATATTTTTTGCCACAAATGATGAATTATAAACAAAATCTGTTTCACAGTGACATTTTGGAAGTATATTTTATGCTGTATTTTTAAATACAAATTTGATGCTTGGTACATAAACACATTTCTGTGAAATTATAATCAGAAATATCCCTTTTATATTAAACTGTACAACCCTTCAGTCACCAATTCATGTAGATCTATAGGTTGTGATAATTTTTCAATGGCAGATAGAAAGCTTTACATTTTCTTCTTATTTCTTGTAATATACTACTTGTATTTCTGTAGGTCTTCTTGAAACATTTATACACTCCAGACATTAGTGACATATCTTGGTAATGCCGTAATCCCCCCGTAGAGAAATATTCAACAGAGGGAAAGGTTGATGTAACCATAAGAAACCTTTCATAGCAACAGAAGATACATAAAAGAGAAAAAGCAATATCAGCCATAGAAGAGAAGAAGGGAGGAATGGAAGAATAGAAGATGTAATGTCCATTAGTAACAGATCTTGAATTCCAGTAATGAAGATGTTCCTATTTGTGTGCCTCATGATTGTGAACAAAGTATTATCTTTACACTTCAAGTTACATTTGTGGATCTTCCAGTTCTCTGATTCTCTCTCTATCTATCTCTCCCTGAGGTTTTGATACAGCCTCTTTAGATTTATACCTTTTATTAGGTATTTTTGAGTGACATTCTTTTATCATCTTTAAGGTACATTTGAGGAAATTTTTAAACTGTTGGTAATTTGTGTATGAATGGGTGGGGGGCTTTATTATCATCATCTGACACACATTTCATCCATCTTTCTTCTCATACCTTGTGATAACCCCAGTTAAAAGATACTGTCCCTTTCGTTATTCTGTGTTTTGTGTGTTTAAATTATTTCCCAATGCCAGTATCGTAATTTTTATGTATTTCTTTAATCAATAATAGTACTGTCCTGCATGATCATCTTTTTGAATATATATACATATATATAAAACTATACATAATCCTTACAGCTCTGATCACACCATCTAGTCCTGTCCTTTTGGAATCTGCCAGCTTGTTGTCTCTTTCATTTTATATATTTTCTCTTGAGCTAACCAACAACTGTGCTCAAGGTGTACCTCTTTGTAGTATATTTCACCCTAACACTTAAATGGCCTATCTGTATCAGTGTACTTTTTTTTGTAAGTGGTTGTATAGTTAATGCAGTGAATACCTGAAGATAGTGCATACCTATAGGATTATTTGCCTCTGCAAATGACCGTCTGATATAGGGGTTCCTTTCCACATGATTATTTACATAGTTGTCTTTGTTTTAATTCCCACATCCTTAGACTCTGTGTTGTCAATCTCCATATTCCTGTCACCCTTCATATCCCATTGTTATTGCTGCCATCCTTATACTCCAAACCTCTGTCTATAGTTTTATGTACTGCACTACACCTGACCCCGCCATCTCGTGTCATCTGCCCCTCGTTAAACCTTCCGCCCCATGGATCCCATACTCCTTGACCCAAGTCCTCTAGTCTAGCCCCTCAACCCGTGCCGGTCCTCGTCTGACTGGCTTGCTATGGTCCCTCTAGGCTGTGTTTGCCAGCTGGATACCAGAAATCACCGAGATCGTAGGCAACAGGTCCAAGTATGGCGGCGAGTACAAACGGTCACATGGACGGAGGTATCATTTAGGAGAGAGCCCGTAGAATCATATTAAATTTTTTTATAATCCCGTGACCCGCGACTGTTTAGGCACATGTTGCATGGGATGATCATCATTTAGCTTAGTCTTCCCATAAACCAACCTCGGTGGCATTTGTATTTTCTACTCATATTAAGGCCATAAAACGTGGGCTATGGGAGATGCTGGCACTTTGCTGCACTCCTGTCAACAGAGCACGGGCGACAAGAGGCGGTCATACAAGTTGGCTTTCTTTAATTGCTATCTATATCTCAGCAGCCATTGTATACCCCTCAAAGCCATGTTGACCACGGTGAAAGTGTGCCTAATCTCTTGCATGAAATTTGGCAACAGTGTGATTTGTGTGTTGGTGCTACTTAAAGTTCTGTGCTCCATCTCTACTTAGGCAATATTCGCAAGCTGTATCCCTGAAATTATAGACCTGGTTGGGACTAGATCCAAGTACGGCGGAACACTCAAGAACGAGAGGGGAAGAAGGTAGAGTGTAGAGTCCCTCCCTTAGTGATGCCACTACCACAAAACACCATCATCATCACTGCCTTCAGTGCCACCTCCAAATCCCAACAGCAACAGCTTTATGCAATGCACCACCTCGCTATGGTCATAGGAGTGCACATGTTTTCAGATCTTACTGATAAAAAATACTCAGTAGGTCTAATGCTAAATATGTGTTATAATGTGTCAGCTGTTTAATCATATGGGAATTGTTTGAAGTATTTCAATGAAAATATGATATACTATTATAACAGGAGTTAATATGTAACTTGCATAGGTATAGTTAATGTAGTTAATCATTAGAGAAGACAAATGATGTCTTACTGGCAATGTAATGAGTGAAATGTGTAGCAACTTTTTTCTCACGTACAGGATTTGGGGATTCATTATAGATGTGTATTTTCAAGCAGCTGTGCATTGTCATCAGAAATGAAGATCTAGACTAAAGGAATAAACTATGTTGTAAATTAATGTAAGATGTCCATAGAGAAACCTTGGTTTTTATTTGTTTTATAAATCTGAAAGTTCATAGAAACTTAAAGAAATTCTACTTTTCATACATAGAATTAATTTTATGCTAGGTTTAACTGCAAGAAAAATTATTATGAATAAATAAGTGGTAATATATATATATATATATATATATATATATATATATATATATATATATATATATATATATATATATATATATATATATATATATATATATATATATATATATATAATGTATTTTAATTTGATATTTTCTTTTATAATTTTGAAAGATGCAAGATATCTTAGATTCCATTAAGGACAGTATTCAGTAGGTAAAGAAAATGAGTAAAAGTAATATATTTTAAATTTTAGGTCACTATTATTTTGGTTATCCTTAGATTTTTATTATTATTATTATTATTATTATTATTATTATTATTATTATTATTATTATTATTATCATTATCATTATTATTATTAGTAGTAGTATTTTTACTATTTTTTATTGTTATTTGTTATTATTATTATTATTATTATTATTATTATTATTATTATTATTATTATTATTATTATTATTATTATTATTATCATTTTTATATTATAAATTTTTGTTGATATCTACTTGAATTTTGTCAAAACAGTACCGGGATACCAAGCCATAGTTTTGTACAAGTTATGAATATAACACTTACATTTTGCTTATGTGTTAGAGAACTTAAATGTATTTTCTCATTGGTTCTACATGCTGTTTCTTGTGGAATTTCATACTTTTTAGAAGATTTGTTATTATTAATGTGATTGATCCTTCAATCATCCATTTCTCGAAGTAGTTTATCACACACAGGAAGGACAAATGGCTGTGAATACATGTTGAACCATTAGTAAAAACGAATGTTGTTCATGTGATAAATGACTGTATAATGGATGTAAATACCTCTTTACTACTACTACTATAACTATACTACTACTACTACTACAGCTACTACTACTCTACTACTACTACTACTACTACTACTACTACTACTACTACTACTACTACTATCACCACCACCACTACCATTGCTATAGGTGAATCATACTTTTAAAGAGTTATGCTTTAAAATCATTCAGTAAATAAAAATTCATAAATCAGAAACAGTTCTAGATTTCTAGCTTTTCCATTCAAAATTTTAATTTTGTTTTTCAGAAAAATTAATTTTGCATTTGTAAAGCAGAAGGGAGGGCAAAATTTTATTATTTGTATTTTTGATAAACAGTTTAATGTTAATACATCAAGATACACCTGTCACTGGTATTACTACTATTGATGATGATGGTGATTTAATAATAATATAATGATTATCATAATAATGGTAATTATTATTATTATAACTAACAACAACAGTGTATTCCATACATAATCAACTCAAGTGCATCCAATGTACTAAAAAAGAAAAAAAAATAGAGCATTGTGAAAATTAGATCAATGTATCAAGTACATTTCTGTTAAGAGTTCAATTTGGTGCAGAAACACACATACATACATACAGTATCGGCAATGAGTGTGCACAACTCTAAGGAAAAACTGGACAAGTGTAGATATGGAGATGGGACCACACAAGTATAGCTCAGGCCCTGTAAATTACAACTAGGTAAATACAAATAGGTGAACAAACACACACACACACACACACACACACACACACACACACACACACACACACACACACACACACACACACACACACACACACACACACGCTAAGATGGTTCTGGAGTTGTGCAAGTCACCCTACGAAGATGTTGGAAATTCCTATCCTTAAAAATAGGAGAGAGAGAGAGAGAGAGAGAGAGAGAGAGAGAGAGGAGATTTAATAAGCATCTATAGAATGATAAATGGTATGGAAAATGTGGACAAAAATATTTTATAAATTTAGACACAGAGTACAAGGGGGGACAGTAAGAAGCTGAAGAAAGTTAAATGTAGAAGAGACATCAAGAAGTATAGTTTTCCTCAAAGAAGTGTGAACAAATGGAATGAATTCAGTGAAGACATTGACAATGTTGTAACTGTCCATGCTTTTAAGACCAAACTGGATAGATATAGAGATGGGATACTATGAGATTATTCCCCTCCCATAAACCACAACTAGGTAAATACACACACACACCATCATTATCATCATCCTAATCATCATCATCACAAGCTGCTGCATTGCTTTCTGTGTTTAATTTAGTAGAAAATGAGAAAACAAGTTTAATTTTGTTATTGTACTCACATAATTAAAAAAAAGATGTTGAAGATGTACCATTTACACATATAAGAAATAATGATAACTCATCTTTCTTTAACAGGTTTAATAGATAAAGGCACATACTTAGTTGGAGAGATTCAGTGACAACTATAGATATGGATGATTTCTGTCTAAACAAGGGCAGTGTGTGCAGTCTTGGTATAGGAATCTTGCAAACTTAGTTTTTCATAAAATGATTGTGTGACTTGTCTCATGAAGCTGTTGTATTTACAATTATCTGAATATTTATTTTCACAATGTAATGCTCATTTGATTAACTGAATTTCATCATACATAATAACAATTAAATGTATGTTTAACTTGTATTTAGTTGGAATCACACACACTCAAACACACACACACACACACACACACACACACACACACACACACACACACACACACACACACACACACACACACACACACACACACACACACACAACTACAAAGTCACAAATCCTTGACTAAGGATCATGGTTCTCTTGTACTAGATAAACAGAAGCAAACCAAATTGTCCTTGCTTGGCCAGGAACTCGAATCCCAGATCTCATGTTTGTGATGCAAGGGTACTAACCACCACACCACCATGCCAATGTACCAGTGTGTGTGTGTGTGTGTGTGTATATATATATATATATATATATATATATATATATATATATATATATATATATATATATATATATATATATATATATATATATATATATATATATATATATATAAAGTCTTTCTATTTGTATTTTGAACCAGTTTCTTAGCTTAGGAATGATGAAGCATATGTGCTTTGTATAGTATTTCCTTTATTTTGTATTCACAATTCATTATACAGTATCTGTAATTCCAAATGACATGTGGTTATATCATAAAGTTCAGTAATCAGCTCATGAAGTGAAAGTTCAGCAAAATGGGACCTAAGAAACAGCATGTTGGATTTCATCTTATTTGATTTTCTACAATTATTTAATGACGAGATGTATCGAGTATGTTTTCCTGGGTGACTGTAGCGGGGTAGTGCGTCTGATGTTGTTCTTGGGATTTGTGAGGTAGTGCTCTAATTTTCAAAGAATTTGTTCTTTATCCTAAGTGCTCATTTTAAACTCTTATTTTTAATGTTTTATCCTGATCCTTATCTTATTTTTCTTTAATACCTGTAGTGTTTGACTTTTAAGAGTTAAGAATGCCAAGCTGGTTGCTAGAACTTCTAGTGAGGTTTGACTACTAATTCTGCATGTTTGATCTCTTTGATATTAACTGATAATTACTGGTAAAATTATATTTGTGTATTGGCAATTATCTCGTAATGCCATTGCTTCATCATCATTATCACTATCATGAGGATGGGCAGGGTGGTGCTGCAAATTTTCAAAATATTGAATGCATTTTTATGCATTTTCCCTGGTATTCAGCTGCATATATTGTATATAAATCAGCATTCATATTGATTATTTAAAGTATTTTAGTACAAAATTCTTTGACATCAACATGAATGCAAACTTAATGTGACAGTCATATATGACAGTTGGCACTACACTCCTGGATACCTGCATCCTCTCATGCTTTTTTTGTGGTCTGCTGTCTTCCTAAACTATCCTCATTAGAACTGGCTTTATATTCCACATTATCTAAAAGTGAAATAAGAAAAATGCTACTGTCAAATGATCTCATTGAAATACTGAAGTATAAAAAAAATAGCTAAATCTTCAAAACAGTACTTTAAAATATTTTTCCTCTAAAGTTGATGTGATTATAGCTGTAAAGCATTAATTAATTTATTGAGACTTTTCTCAGCAAATGTGATTGTGAAGAACAGTGGACCATAAATAAACCAGTTGTTGACAGCTAGTTGTCACTGTGGTAAGGCTGCGGGCACCGGGCCTCACACTTGTCTGTAATGAGATGGATTTTCAAGTTGTTGACCAAAAAAAGGATCATTTGCAATGATCAAGAACTACTGATACAGTTTTCTAAATTACTGAATTAAAGGAAAATATGTTTTAGATATCTAGTCATAGAATAGAATATATATATATATATATATATATATATATATATATATATATATATATATATATATATATATATATATATATATATATATATATATATATATATTACATTTATTTATATTTTTTTCTCATGATATAGATTCCTTTGCAATTTAAGAAAATGTAAAATTTATATATTTTTTTAGAAGACCTTAGATATTGTCACGAAGTGAGATTTTATTTTCATAAAAGCATGAAATAACAAATGCAAATGAGTTCACTTTTTAGTTTTTATCAATTTCTTTTATGATCTTGACATGACTTAGTTTAGTGCAAGTTTATGTAGCCAGACAGTTCTGGAGCACCCACTAGCAGCCTGCAGCCTTAGCCCCATCCCCATGCTGGCTAGCCATCTCTCAGTTTAACTTATAAGAGTCACTTGTCACTTATAACAAATACATGCTTCAGAAAATTTTAACATGGCAAGAGAAAAGAAAGTGACTGATGCTGGCTAATGTGGGGATGCTGTAAATGAGCCCTTGGCCTGGAGGTTTCTGTGTAGCAACTTGACTCAAGCCTATCAAGGCCAGACAGTGCATGACCACTGTTTTTGCTTGAGCATTGAGCCTCTCAAGTCCCTCCCCTCCCTCCAGGCCACATTCCCTGAGACATCCTTCATCTTGTCACAGATGCGCCAGACGCATGGTTATTATTACAGCAGTAATAACCGCATGTCAGGAATGAAATTTATTTGATTATGACAACATTTTAAGGAAACTGAATTGTACTTGATTCATTGGTATTTTAGCTTAAATTGATTAAAAAGTTGATTTGCTTGCTAAACTAGAGAAATACTTACTGTTATATATATTCAGTGTTCATAAATGTTTTGGTGTTAATCAAGTTAATATACTCACACTTGGCAGTGGTAAAGTGTTTACTTTGAATTTTTATTTTCAGTGAATGAGTAGAATTGTATTGTTTACATAAGAAATATTGATATTTCTGACAGTGATGTCTTTATCCTCTTGTCTACAAGACATGTGAGGCTTTAGTGATTGTCACTTTGTAATGCCTGAACTTAGAAAGACTTGATTGTCAGAAATATCAACCCCGGGAGGAATTCTTTCTAATTAGTTATTATTTCTCTTCCTCCCCACACCTGCACCACAGACACATCGTGGTATGTGGCCATATCACTTATGAGTCGGTCAGCCATTTCCTGAAAGACTTTTTGCATGAAGATCGTGAAGACGTGGACGTGGAAGTTGTGTTCTTGCACAGGTAAAGTACAGTTTGTACCCAGTTTACTCTGCAGGACTGAAGCAACACACCCCTGTATGTGGGGCACAGGCATGTAGCTCTGGTTTGAGACTCTTAACTTACAAGGAGTCTCTGCCTGCACTGATTGGACACTTGTTCTTATGTCATGATGGACATATTCTCGTTCAATAATTTAGCTCATTAGTAGATTTGTAAAGATTATTTTAATGTAAAAACACTTTCCACACAAGTGAATGGGGTAATGCAGAGTATATCAAATTATTGAAGCAGGATTTATTTTACACTGTTTAGAATTAGCAGTAGTAATTGCTAGCCAAGATACTAAATATAATTACATTTCATCCATGCATAAAAATAATGTCCAAATCAGAAATTACTGACCTTTTATTTACAGGCCAGATATGAATTTATTTACTTGAGAACAGAACAATTATATCAAAGGTGGATCTCATACACAGATTTAACCATAAGAGTATTTGCATGTTTTTTTTGTTTTGTTTTTTTCTCTCCCTTTATCAATTTTCAGTGTTTATGACTTTATTGCTTTTGAAAGCAAGATGTGTGTAAGATTTTGTGGTGAAAAAGCAAAGGTATATAGTACAATACAGTACTATTACAATCAGAGTTCAGTAAGGATCAATTTACATTATTTCACACTCTCCCTTTTTATATGTTGGGATTCAGAGTTCCCTTTTAATGGGTTCAGTAGTGCTGCAAATGTAATATCGCCAGGGAGTAAATTCAGAGCAATCTGTTAGTAACGAGTTTTGATAGATGAATACATTAGAAGTTTATCAAAATATGATAAATTACATATTAAAACTCAGTTGTGCTAAGTAGCATGAAGGTTTATTTTGATCACACTAATCAGTGAGTGTGAGAGCAGTGTCTGAAGAAAACCCAGCAGTGCCATTAATCAGACTCATGGACATTCATTATAATGATGTTCAGGGATACATGAAAGTACAGTATTTATGTATTAATTTTTCATTTCACCAAAGTTTTTTTTTTGCAGATGAGTTGTGCCACAGTATTTTTTTTTTTTTTTTTTTTTTTTGCTAACTTGATTTATTTTCTGCAGTTGTTGATCATCCCAGAAAGCATGACCTGGTGTTGATGACCTTCCAATCTCTTATATATTTCTCCCAGCTTCAAACGTTTAATAGAGAATTTTTGCAGGAACGAGCCTGATCTGGAATTTGAAGGATTGTTGAAGCGAAATTCCACATGCGTTGAGTTCTTTCAAGGGACAATGTTTAACTCTGTAGACTTAGAACGTGTCAAGGTATTGAACAATTTTCCTATATACTTCCTTACCGTCCTTCACTATCCCTTCCTCTAGACCTTCAGTACAGTAATGCTTCCGTAATGTAACTTTTATTTTCTTGTTTCAACAACTCTCACTTTGATTTTATTACATTTATTTATCTTCATATAATTTTTATTATAGTACTATTATAACACAAGGTTGCTTTAATTTCTATTAATGCTCTTCTGTAATAACATCTTTTTTTGCATGGTTTTATTTTTATCTTCCAATTATTTTCACTTCTCTTCCTGGACTGATTCAGAGGTAGTGAAGGCCATTATTTTCCTCTTAGCTGGCTTGATTAAGGATCCAGTGCACCTATTGGTTTGTTCAAGTTCAGTACTCTTATACTCCTCTTCTCGGTCACATGAACGCGGCCACAGTATCTTTTCGCCTCGGAATGAGAAAGGTGTGTTTAGGAAAGGTAGACTGTTTTAGACTCTGCCTCCATCACACTGAAATCTTCTGTGTTTTGTTATGCCAGGTGAATGACTTTCCTTGATGGTGTGCCTGCCAGTATAAAACTTTATTTGCTTAAACTTACCTAAACTGCATATTGAAAACTCAAAGACCTCCATTAAACAGTAATTTGCAGTATTTAACTCTGGCTGTTTAAATGTTTTTATTTGCCTTTCTTTGGATGAATGTTCATTTTTCACAATAAGCTGATTTTTATTTTTAAGCTTGTGCTGTAATTACTGAATCTATACTTGTGCTGCGAGAGTCTGAACACTCCACCTTGCTTAAGCCTCACCCACAGTGACTATGGCCTGGGACCCATACTCCATGATGCTCCAGTCACTCGTATGTGCACACGGACTGTCTCTACCTGTAGGAGGATGAAGCATCAACAAACACACAGATGCTCACACCAGAATGGTTCTAAAACAGCCTTCATGGATAACTTACCTCTACCTTTGTTTTGATGTCCTACAGCTCCCAGTTATATTATGTTCTGTCTTGCTATGTAAATGCATCATACAAACACTGCTTTCCTGAGAGCATCCTGAAACTTATAGATGGTGATACACTGACATGACTGAAGTAGTGAGATGAAACTCCTCTGACGCATAGATTCTTTGTCTTATTTTTGACACAAATTCCTCTAAACACCAATAAATATGAGAATAAAGAGCAGTGGCAACATTCATAATAATGGTACAATAGAATTTGCCACATACATTAATTTTTAAATAGGTAGAATATAAAGACCAAGCATAATATTTGCCTTCTCTTCCAAACTAAACTCATGATTTTCATGAAATTGTTCAAGTAGAAAGCTATAATGACCAAATCTGAAACTGAGAATTTCAGCACAAATGTACATAACGTATATCTGCATGATGCAACAAAGAAGGCTTGTATTATCAGCAAGCAATCAATTTTATTTAACCACACATATTCCAATTTTTAAGATTCTAAGTCTTTTATATAAATGAAGATTTTTTTTTTTTTTTATCAGTGAAGAAATAATAATAAATCAATATAAGCTTAATGCATTGTGGTCTGCATTGTCACTGAACTCCTTAGTCAATTTGGCTTACGATAGTGATAAGGAAGATACATTCTGTTTTGATATGGAAAAATTATTCAAAGTTATTTGAAATATATAGAGGTTATACCAAATGAAAATTCACATATTTGAATATGGCAATTTATGTTTTTAACATTTACATAAAATCAATTCTTACATACATTCTTACATGCATATATTCAATTGATAGATCTTTAGAGGAGTTTTAAGAAGACTGAGAAATAAAAAAAAAAAAATATATATATATATATATATATATATATATATATATATATATATATATATATATATATATATATATATATATATATATATATATATATATATATTATATCAATATAGAAAAAATAAGCGTGCTAATATACGTACTACTTTTTCGTAATTTGTCAATCAATAACTAAAAGTTCAATAAAGACGGATTCATGAGCTGCCGCAATAAAGGTGGAAAGCCCAAAGCCTCATGGTGGCCATTGAGTGACACCAGATAACTGATGAAAACTAACTCCTTTCCGATTCCACGACAGCTCTCGTGAATGTTCCCTCCACACAAACTGCTAATGACCACCACCACCAGGCCTCTTCCTTCCCTCACACTACTTTTGTGTCTCCATTGGTGTGTGGGAGTTAAGTACTGTTACTTACCCCCTGGGATGTGGGAGTTCAGTATTTTGACCCTTGTTTTGAACAGAAAAGAACCGGACCTGGAATTGGAAGGGCTTTTGAAGCGGCACTCAACAACAGTAAGCTTCTATCAGGGGAGCATTATGAGTGCAGTGGACTTGAGCCGTGTAAAGGTAAATGATCCCCCCCTTCCCCAGTGTAGCCTGAGAACTGGCCAAGAGGGAGTTGGTGACTGTCTTCCTGTGTAACATCTAGCTCATGTAATTGCAGAGATATACTACTGCTCACTGTGTACTAACACAAAACTACAACCTGAACAA
>NC_087183.1:10754867-10797367 GCF_035594125.1 Scylla paramamosain
TCAGCTGGCTTTGAGGTGCAGAAGTCTTTCGTGGCTGAGCAAATAAATATCTCAGAGTACTTTTACTCTAAGTTGTCTTATTTACTGTGATTTTTTTTTTTTTTTTTTTTTTTTTTTTTTTTTTTTTTTTTACAATTAATCAAAGAAAGTTTTCCTAGTTAGCAAGTTAGATTTTCTTTGTCTTTCTCATTTGAGGTGCTCTGTCTACAGAAGGCTTCAGAGAACCACTAAGCTTTGAGGGTTGATGTGTGACATGGATGGAGGTGTATTATTCATGAAGTAGATCCTCTTGTTTTATGGGCTACTACTACACCCCTCAATAGCCAATATGTTATAATTTGTGTCATTTCATGTTGTAGCTGCTCCACTGTGTAACTTTCAGGCACTAAATGCCTTAGGTAATTTGTAATGTTCCTATTATCCTCTTATGATAAATCTAGGAAAACAAGCTTGATGTTAATAATGCTTAAGGCTATTGATGTCTGGGATTGCCACTTTGCCACTTTGTATTATTACTGTCAGCCAGTAATATACTATTTACTCTTTACTAATATGGTACTGCTCATCACTCTGCCCCACTGCTGCGCTGCTCCCTAGGTTGTCTAGCAAAGCATTAGTAGATCCATTGTGGATTGCATTGACCTCAACATGCATCATGTCCAAATTGATTTTAAGAATTAAATTGCTACAGATATTTATATGGGAATGAAGGCATTAAATTTGGGATTTTAGTAAATAGTAATAATCTTTGGGTAAGACTGAGCATTCAGGTGACAGCCATTACAGATTGGCCTTATTTAGTATTATGTCAAATGAACTTTTATGAAGTGGCATTTATTGGACAGTTTTTCTCCTAGGATTTTGTAGTATTTGGCCAATCTCTTTATCTTATTATAGATGGTCAAAAATGTATATTTGAGCAATGGATTAGATTGGCACAAAGCATTGGAAGGAGCAGGAAACTATGGCCTGATGTAATTTCCAAATTGGGCTTTTCTTCATAACAACTTGACACAAATTTTCCAGGCCTTGATATTTCATAAGCTAATGTTATAAAACTGAATTTTATTGTTTAAAATTTCAAAGAAAAATGCAATATGAATTGATTCACAAATAATTGAATAATTTAGTTTTTTAAGGGCTGTTTAGACAACAGTACTGTAAGTTATGAGGGTTGTAAGTCAGCCAAATGTAATATTATCTCTTAGAAAGTTATTGAAGATTGGGGATTAATCTCATGTAGAATTTTTTCTTTTTGAATAGTGATGATATTTTTACATAATAGTTGCAGAGACACAAAAAGGTGATCATTTATATTAATTCTACTGAAATGTATGTATGTAGTTAAGGAGTAGGTAAGGTAAAAACATTACTTGGGGTGATAGTTGAAGTCCAGGAGGTGATAATGTAGTAACGATCCATAAGTGAAGTTAAGTCATGTGGCACAACTCTCCACTGTTGATGAGGCCGAACGACAGAAGGGGGAGATGCTCGGGTCATCTGCTGCAAGTAGTTTGGATTAGGACTTTAAGTAGACCAGGTAGCAACACCTGGAGACCTCTTGCTTTACCCTGAGAGGTGCGGTATGAAGGGTAAGTGGGAACAGCAGAGATCACTTCAGCCTTCTGCATGATACCCTTGCTTGTGCTTGCTGCATTGCTCTTTTGCCAATGTATGAATGTTGAAACTGACCATCCTCTATCCTTACTAAAAGCATGTCCACCTTCCATGTCTCTATCATATTTAGCCTTATGTATAGAGTATTTTTATGTATAATTTATACATTTATCACAATACTTAGTTCATTTTATTTAAGTGCTATTTATATATATATATATATATATATATATATATATATATATATATATATATATATATATATATATATATATATATATATATATATATATATATATATATATATATATATATATATATATATATATATATATTACCCTTGTGGTATTACATATTCATTTTTTCTTATTACTGAAAGTGTCATATGTTTTTTTGTATATAAATTAATTTTCCATAAGCTCCCGTATGCTTACATATTAACAGTATGTGGTATATATGAACATAATGAAATATATGTGTATAAAAATATCTATATACACCTAAGATTAAGTTGATGTATTCTCTGTAGATTGATCTAGTCATGCTTTCATGTCATACATTATGGAATATCAACTTTCAGAAATTTGAAATATTTCATTTATGCAATTCTCCCAGAATATGACTTTCCTCTGTATAGTCAGAATTATTTTAGTATATTAGTATATTATCGTCAGTAACTCAATGTACAGAAAGTTTATGCTTTCATTATGTCAGCAATTTTTTGTTCTGTAATTCACAGTTATTACACAAAAAAACTCCTAAAGATTGTCAAAAGTATATATTTTATATTGCAGTTATTTCCAATTGTTTATATTTCATAGAGGTAAGATATATTTTATTTCATTATTTAATATATGAAAGCATAATTTTTTCAGTACTTTTAAGTGCAGTACTTGCTAGGATAAAGTTTGTCTGGCTATACAGTGGCTGTCAGACTTCTTGGAGGTGGTAGTTGAATGAGAAAGTTTACCGGAGTGTGTATGTGGTATGACAGGTCCATGAAGCTGATGCGTGCCTTGTCCTGGCCAATAAGTACTGCCAGGACCCTGATGCCGAGGATGCGGCAAACATCATGCGTGTCATTTCCATCAAGAATTACTCAGATGACATTAGAGTAATCATTCAGCTCATGCAATATCACAATAAGGTGAGTGACAGCATTGCCATGGTAGCAACTTTTAGTTTCCTTTGTGAAGTTTAGCTGTGATTTAGGCAAGATGTAAAGTGACAAAATATTTGTAGTCTTTCCGTGTCTTGTTACACATTCCATTCAGATGTGGCAATGTGGAAAAAGTTTGTTCCTAAATACTCCTCTCAAAAAATTAGAATTACATAATATAATAAATTGAGTCAGTGAAGTGGATTCAGTTACCTGCAATTGATTCTTTGACTTGTACACTAATGAGCTTATGTTTCTAGGCTTACCTGCTAAACATTCCCTCATGGGACTGGAAGCGAGGGGATGATGTGATCTGTTTAGCTGAGCTCAAGCTTGGCTTCATCGCACAGTCATGTCTGGCGCCAGGCTTCTCCACCATGATGGCGAACCTCTTTGCCATGAGGTCTTATAAAACTGTAAGTAATTGTGTTTGGTATTCTTGCTTTGGTTTATATCGGCAGAAAACAGTTTTCTCTCAATTAATTAAGAAAATGTTAATGTTTAATTTTATTGAAGGGAAATGCTTTAAAAAATGGGCAATGGTCCCATATGAAAATAAAAATGGAAATGTTATGCCAGAGACAGACAAAAATTAGTGGGTCTCTATTCTGAAAAAAAATTCACTAGTCTGTAAGGAATGACATTTCATATTTTGCCCATAAATGTAAAGAGTAGCCATACTTGTTCAGATATGTTTATTATGATTTACAGAGCAAGCATGGAGATTTTACAGTAAAAAAAAAAATGTGTATAAATTTGCTGAGGAATTTAGGAATACAGGATGGGCAGGATCACAACCAAATAGCTGGTAAATAGTGCTGTAATATTGTGAGGAAACTTTGAAAACACATTCCCTTTCTTCTGTGCTGATCATGGCATTTTTTGGGTCAGTTGTTGAATGTAACATTTTGTATTAAGTATTTGTGGAGTCATGTGTTTGATGTTGTTAGGCATTTCATCAAATTATTGTAGTTTGTAATGGCTAACTTCTTTTCATGAAATTAGATTTGAGTGTTCAGAAGCTTTCGCAGATGTAAGTGCATATATGAAAACACCTGATCATTGAAAAAAATATGAACAGATTGGTAAAACAGAATATTTTCAACAAATAAGAGCTGAAATTTTTCCTTTATTTTGTAATTTCTTAACAGCTACCTGGTATATATTGGAAAAGGTGATCTTTATTAAGTATTATTATTATTTATTATTATCATTATTATTATTATTATTATTATTATTATTATTATTATTATTATTATTATTGTCATTACCAGTATTATTGTTATTTATCAGTTGATGTTTTTTACTGTGTTATGTGGTAGTCAGCAGACATGTTGCCTTGGCAAGACCATTATCAGCAAGGTTCTGGGATGGAGATGTATACAGAAACTTTGAGCCCAGCATTTGTGGATCTTGAATTCTGGGAAACATCGTCGTAAGTAATCTGCAACAAGATAATGTGCAAGTAATGTGTCTAATGTATCTTTGGGCCAATTTGCGTCACTGGCTCGTTGTGAAAACTAATCCATTTTTGTTGTTTTACAATTGAGTGACAACAACTTTTCAGAAAGGAGATTTATGTTGCACTTGATGCTAATGTTTGAGCTGGCATGCAAAGCAAGCATATGCAGAAGCAGCAGTGACCTAATATATCAAGATCTCTAATATCAAGAATTTGTGTGTAGTATTCATCATCAATATGCATACTAACATACAGTGATGTTGGTGCCACTAATAACTGGTTGAATTTAAACAAATCAAGAGTGCAGTAATCTGTCTTGCTGAGTGAGTGAAAGTAATTGAAAATTAGTGATATCTGGTACATCAGAGAGTTTTCTGTGTAGAGGAGCTGTTTCCCATTCAAAATTAATTTATCTAGTACTGACACATGATTTATTTCAAAATTATGATTTTCAGTAATTGACTTACTGTCAGGCAGGCCTTTTATTTTTTTCTAGACTAAGAAATTATACTTTATCTGCTCTCTCTATATAGTAAACACTCCTATTGCACCAAAAAATATGGAAGTACAGCATGCATATGTGTGCTATAAGCAAGTTACTTAGGACACTTGCTGTGTCTTCTTCAGTCTCCAGACACGCAGGCATGGCAGAACGACTACCTCTGCGGAACTGGGTGTGAAATGTACACAGAAACCCTCTCGCCAAGTTTTGTCAGCATGACATTTCCTCAGGCATCAGAGTAAGTGCCAGGAAATGGTGGGAAGAAGCAGTAAAACAGTTGTTTCTTCTCATCTTTCTTCATTGTAGTTATTTAACTTAACCCCCTATGCAAAAAGTAGTAATGATGTGTAGCATCAAAGATACTCTTAAATAGAATAATGAATATTTGCATCCAGTTTTTTACATGAATTGAAGTGAATTCAAGCACCAAAACTATGCCAGAAACAAATATTGTACTATATTATCTTCAAGGTGAGTATACATAACTGAAGCATGGAGGCAGGAGGGAATGAGACTGAATCATTGATCCTGTACATAGAGTGGCATCTTATGAATATATATATATATATATATATATATATATATATATATATATATATATATATATATATATATATATATATATATATATATATATATTCAGTGGAACCTCAGTTTTTTTTCAAACTTGATTAATTCCTGAATGCTGTTTGAAATCCGACATGTTTGAAAACTGAAACTATTTTCCCTAAAGGAATCAATGTAAAATAAATTAATTCGTTCTCAGACACCTGTCCACCATGTCTTAAGTGGGTAATGGAAGATGCTCCCACTGCTAAGATGGCTGCTGTACAATATCTCCAGCTTAGGAATTTTTTTTTATCCAGAAAGGATGTATTGAATGAACTTAGTGACACAAAACTCACCAAAAGATATTATTTAGACCATGCAGGCATTCTCTTTGTCACCAATCAAGTGAGGTTGTGTTAAAATAAGTGCAGCTCTGCAGGTGTGGTAATGCAGGTTGGTGTTTGATGTTTGTCTGTGTCATAAAGTTATTTTGTGCATGTTTATAAGCTTTACTAATTTCCACTAACTGAATAACAAACTATTATGAATTAACACAAACTTATGAGGAATGCATTTCACTATGTTTATACAGTAATAGTGTTAAAGACAGTTAAGATTACAATGCAAGTGCCCATCCCCCAAAAAAGAATGCTGAATTCTTTTTGAAAAAAAAAAAAATATATATATATATATATATATATATATATATATATATATATATATGTATATATATATATATATATATATATATATATATATATATATATATATATATATATATATATATATATATATATATATATATATATATATATATATATATATAACTCAGAACCAAAGAGTTGTTAATGTTTTTTCATTCAGTACATCAACTTTTTATTTGCTTAATGGATGAAGCATTTTATTCTTAAGATGATGGTGTATTAGTGCTTTACATAACTATTATTATTTAAAACCTGGCCATTGGTGGTGATGAAATCATGCTGCTTTGTGATGTATTTTTTTGAGATTTACATTGTTATGCTAGAATATCCACTAGATTCCAAAGTAAGCTGAGTATGGATTCATTGGTGTTGGAATCACTGATGAAATTAAATGTATAACATCTGAAATTAGTATTGTCTTCAGAGTAGCATTTATTCTTGTGCCTTTTGCAGACTTTGTTTCTCAAAACTCAAGTTATTACTGCTTGCTATTGAAGTGAAAAATGAAGAGGGTACAGACAGTAAGATTGCCATTAACCCAAAGGCAACCAAAATCCAGCCCAATACTCAAGGTTTCTTCATTGCTCAGTCTGCTGATGAAGTCAAAAGGTGGGTTTTCATTTGTCAAAAACTTTCATTTGAATAACTTTAGGTTTGTTATGATATTCCTTTTGTCACAGTGTCTTGGCTAAACATGTTAGAAATATAAAGAAATATAAAGATTAAGCAGGATTTCAGTATCCAAATATCATTTTATGATGAACATAATAATAAGTTCCCTTTACAGTCAGGGTATAGTGAGTGCTCTTCATATTCAGCATAATCAGTTCCATTTACAGTCAACATAGTGAGCTTTCCTGTGAGTTATCCTTGGTGTAGTGCAGATGATACTGTTTTGTGCCCCTCACTTGACCACCTCAGGGCATGGTACTACTGCAAAGCGTGCCATGAAGACATTAGGGACGAGACTCTCATCAAGAAGTGCAAATGTAAAAACTGTAAGTATCATGTCTTTTAGTTTTAAATTATTTAAAGTTGAAGTGTTTATTTGATAAAAAGAAAGGCAGCCTAGATGCTGTTTGGTTAACTGATCTTGGTTTTCCTGTTCATAACTGATAAGCTCTCTGCCAATATGGATGGTGGATGAAGATTTGAGTTTCTTTAATGTTAAAATAAATTAATATGTTAATCCTATGAATGCAAATTTATAACCAAGTATTTTCACTTTTACACCATTCCACTTCAACATGAATTTTACTTATTTCATATATTTCATCTCAGTTAAGTATTGTTCTATTTTTTACCTTATTTCAAATTTATAACCATATGCATTTCTTACAATAATTTTTATAATGTTTAATTTTGTTCAAAGTGAAGGGTAATTCCATAATTATTAGGTATATAGAGTACATTACGCAACCTCATATTGGGGAAATATTTATCTTAATATCTCATGAGAGAGAGAGAGAGAGAGAGAGAGAGAGAGAGAGAGAGAGAGAGAGAGAGAGAGAGAGAGAGAGAGAGAGATGATACATTTATTCATATATTTCCACATAATTTCTAATTTAGCAAAATGGTATGTATTCAGTAGAAGATATATTAACTTAAGTGCTATTCAGCAGCTGGTCAAGAAGAAAAAAAAACTTGACTCAAAGGAGTCAAGGAAACTTTTTCTTTCATAAATTTTGAATGAAGTAGGATTTTAGTAAAAAGACAAAAAAAAAAAAATAGAAAAAAAAACAGCATTATGACCATGGTACTCATTGAATTGAAAATGCTAAGAAATTTTGTAGCCATAAAAGTTTTAGGGTGGGAGGAAGGAGTAGGCCTCAGAGGACAAGATGCTCAAATATCAAAATTTTGGTAATGAGGGTGGAATAGTATTGTATGCTGTGGAGTTGGAGAGATATTGTGTAATAACTTGGGATTAGCATAACAGCTTGAAGTTTCTTGCCAGCTGTTAGCAATAAGAATGTGCCACCCAACATTTTCAGGATATATGGCTAGTTAGCTACTAAAATGATTTGATATTCTTTATCAAATGATTTATTTTTTTGCTAATTCTTGGTTCTTGTAAAGTAAAAACAATGTTGCAGATGTTTCAGTTTTAATTTTTTTATTTGTTACTTTATTTTCTTTAAGGGAGGGGGATTGGATTCCATTAGTTAGCATTTTCTTGGATGCCATCCTGTGTACACAGAAAAGCTAGTTGTAAAAATAGAAAAAGTTTATTTGTCTGAAAGTAGAAAAGCTTGAATAGAGAGGTGAGAGATAGCTCTGGAGAGAAAGAATGTGGGAAGCTTATTACAGCTAATGATAAGAAGGACAACTCCAAACATGGAAATAAAAAGTGAAGCTTCAAGGCAGCAAAATTGCTTTGCAGTATTGTGTGCAAGTAAGGGATGGACATTCATAAGAGAACAAAAAGAAGGCAGTTGAAGATTTTTATAAATATTTAAGTAAGGGAAAGTGAAAGGCTGTGCAGATGAAAAAGGAAAGAGACACAGGATAATGAAGCAAAATGGGGGAAAAATTTAACATGAAAATGGGAGAGTAGTGGGATAGAAAGAGGCAGTAAAAAGATTAATCAAAATTTTTGAAAGGTTGATGAATGCAGGAAGACAACTAAGATATATATATTTTAAAGAGGATATTGGAAGAACAAATAAGCACTGTGACTTTAAAACAATTGCTTTGAGTGATGATAATCTAAGATGTGGAAAGGTTCCTGATATTGATGGGATTGAAGTAGAGATGATGAAAGATTAAAGAAAAATTATAGTTTACTGAAGACATCTCATAAGTAGGATTACCTTGAGAGGAAGAGGAGCTTGGAGACTGAGCAGAATGTGTTCTACTCTTTACAGGAATGGGGAGATATAAATTAATAGGATAACTACAGAGGACCATGTTTGGAGAACATATCTTGCAAGGTGCACTATGAGTCGGAACTACTTGATTAATTTAGCATGTACATTGGCTGCATATGCAAGGTAGCATCCAAGAAAAGTAGGGAAGATCTCAATCCACAGAAAAGTTAAGTCTAAAGACCACTTTTAGTCTCTTGTAAACACACACACACACACACACACATACATACACACACAAAGGAGCACAGAATTGTTAGTCTTATACTCCTGTAGGACCACACACTCACATGCAGGAGAACAGGATTGTCAGCTTCCTACTCCTGCAGGACTTCAAAGGCACAACTCAGCTTATATCTCATATTTATTTTGTTCTAGTTGAGAAAATTAATGAAAAAGATTTAATATGAAAGATTATGTAGATCAGGTTTTAAATTCAAGAAATGATGGAAAAATTATTCAGCAAAGGTAATGGAGAAATTATTCAGTGAAAATTCTGAAGTGCAAGTGCCTTTCATGGATGTAGAAGATGAAAATTGTAGGTGATTATGAGCAAATAGCAAGTGAGCATTTTTAACAGGAAACAAGTCAGGCAAGATGATCACCCTCATATATCTAACCAGAATAAAAACTGATAATCAAGAACAGAAGAGTAGTAGCTATTCAGTCTAAAAGGACATATTGTGGTAAAAGAAGAATATGAGGTCATGTATCTTGGTTTGATTTTATGTTAGCATAAAGAGAAGAATTACGATAAGCAGTAGAAAAAAAAATCCTTAGACTGTAGGAAGAGAGGAAGAATTGTAAACAAAGATTGAAATTTTTTAAGTACATTGTGTCTGATGAAACAACATATACAAATGAAATACTGACATGAGATAAAAGTCAAGGGTATAGTATCTATGCAGCATAAGTGAAATAATGAAAAGGTAGATAAAATATTTGGTATGTCTAAGTAAGGCTGAAGGAAGTGTGTAGTGGATGTGATGGTTGTATACAGCATCCTTAGGTGATAGGATTATTTAGAGGGAATATGAGGCATGTAGAAGATGAGGGAAATCCACATAAGTACCTGATGTAATGGAAAGAGGAAGAACTTCTGCAGAATGGGAGGACAGAATGATGAGATACTTAAGAGAGAAAGAGAGGGTTGGTGCACAAGTTTGCAAGGATAGAGAGTGCGAGTAATGGCAGGTGGAAACTGCTCTTATGGCCACCCAATTGAGGTAGCTTCAAGGAGTGGACAGAATGGATGTAAACAAATGTCCGAAGATGGTATGGATTTAATTAGGGAAAGAATGCAAGTATTGTCTGACCTCACCAGAAAGTGTTTGAGTGCAGTAGAAAATTTTTAATGCAGTATTGTTAAAAAAAAATGAAAGTGAATGCTTTTAGATTGAGGATTGAGGAAATTGGGATTCATCTTAAAATATTTGCCATGTCACATGGCAATACATAATTTTCTACACTATAGCTTATCTTCAGTAATTCAAGAAAATTTTATATATTTTTTTGTGGAAAGCATCAATGTGTTTAGATATGTTCTGTATTATATATACATGATTTTGATTCTATATCACTCGAGAGATATTCCAGCAAACACACCTCTCTTGTGTATATATGTACTGTTTTCCTGATAAATGTGCATACTAATTACTGCTACTTTCCTTTAATGGATATGATCAATACTATTTACTTTTTTTCAAATTTTGCATGCAATATAACCCACCCAATGCTTCTGGTTTATAACTACAGTATATCATGCCTATATTGTGCTATACAATTTCACTATTACTTACATCCATGACTGAACCCCTTTTCTCATTTTTTACAATTTACTGATAATTTTAGGGTTGATGAGGTGTGAAATTAAACTAATTATTGAAATCCTATACAGCCATAGTGTAACTGTGATACTAGAGACACACTGGTTAGTAAAATTAATACCAGTTGAGTTAATCAGTGAAACTGATGTGTATGCCCTATTTTTGTTGATATTTTAACACCATTGGTATATCTAAATTTACATGTTGCATACCTCAGTCATATCTAAAACAACAGCAGTAGCAGCAGCAACAACATCAACAGAAGCAGCAACAGCAACAATAGCAGGAGCAGCCACAGCACTTCTGTGTCACAAATGAATAATGTCAAATATGTTATAGGCAAAAGCCACAATCACCATTAAAAATACACCTTTGTGCATCTGTCACTGTAGTCATCACCTCACTTGTCACCATCACACTGGCACTGTGCATATAATAGTAGTCACTCACTCACATCGGATCTTCACTCGTTATGACTGCAGTGTTCATATTGGTGCAATTGTGTTATTGGTCATTCAGTATACATATTTCAGAATAGGATTTTACTCAGATGAAGTGCACTTATTTAAAAGAAACAGCAGAACAGTATATAATGAGTGACATTATAATTGGGAGCTTAAATAAAGTAATATAAATTGCTTTCCTTTCAAATACTATCAAACATGTCCATCACCATAAACAGTATTACTTTATATACTTTTTTATAAGTTGTCATTTGAACCATCATTGCTGACTACGGTTATGGGTTTTGTGGAAATATGATTGGAAGACTTTTATAAATTAAAATTTTCCAAATTAATCTTATGACTAATTTTCATGTTACTGCTGATATTCTAAATCTTAAAATCAGCAGTTTTTCACTCTGGTCACAGCATTGTTTTGTTCTCATGTGCACATAAATTTTTGGATAGAGGAAGTCTGGCACATTTCATTGGTGTGAAGCACCATAGTATAGGTTTTCACTCTCCTTTCTCTCCCTCCATATACTGTACCTGGCTCAGACTGCCTTGAAGGATTGTCATGCAAGCAATAGGATAAGATGACAGTACTTTATAGATTATATTAAGAGAGGAAAGAAAAAAAAGAAAAGAAAAAATATTGAAAAATAAAATGATAATAATAAAAATAATATAGATGGAATAAAATAAATAATTAAATTTTATTCCAGAGCCTTGCCAGATTAGATTATTAATTTTGCTGGATCACCTGAGGTCATACAATGATGATAATTCACAGGTCTGACCTGCCAAGTAATTACTGTGGCACTGCACACAGTATTTATTGTGAAATAGAGTACATTTGATTTCAGACATATGGTGCATTTATTCATCTGGGTCTCATAAATTCACATAACATTAACATTGTTCTTGTATCTCTGATACCATCTTGGCAAGTGTTGCTGATGAGATAAGTTAATTTACTTTTATATAGCAGTGGTACTGATAGCTTAAATATTTGTAGGGAGATAAGTTAAGTGCATTTTGTCCCTTCCAAGGTTATAATTGCTAAGCCTTTTATGGCATGTCTTGTTTTTAAACCTTTTTTTGTTAGGTATATAAGAGAAACAAGAAGGGCATGTTTGAATAGGGAGAGGTGGAGGCTCTTCTGTTGTGACAACTCCCTTGGGGAGATACTCCTGTAGGAAGCAAGGCATCAGAGAGATAGATGAATATATAGACAGATATAGTACCATATGTAGCCACCCAGTATACTATTTGGCTGTTGTTTGAATTTCAAGCTTCCTTTCATAATGAATTTTGTCCAGACTGAAGAGGGTGTCAGATTATCAGGTGCTACTAAATCAGTAGCATAACTGAAATAGAAAAAATTCAGTAGATTTTTTCTCAAAAAGTTGAGTTTCTTCAGAGCTGCCTTCAATGATAAAGCAAATATATTTATCTACTATACCATATTTCATATATACTGTTGTATAGTCACTTCCTCTATGAATCAATGCATGTGCTTCATCTGCTTTGTAAGAAATTCATGAGAACTGTGATGTTAAATTTGCCATTATAAAATGAAAAAAAATAAAAAATACACAGAATCTTAAAGAACTTCAAAACAGAATCTAGTGTTCATTAGCAAAAAAAGAAAAAAATAATAATAATTTGTGGCTTACCTGTTGCCTTTTAAAGAGTTCTTGTAGGATCAGATCTCAAAATCATTACTGTCTCATTACTTGACTCATTCCATGTCTAGAATAAGAATTTATGTGCACAACACAATCTATCCAATCACCAAGATGGTTTATCATTAATTGTTTTTTATCCCAAGTAGACCATAGAACTCATCTAATATCTATAATGATAATAATAATAATAATAATAATAATAATAATAATAATAATAATAATAGTAATAATAATAATTATAATAATAATAATAGTGTATCTGCTTACAGTATACATCAGGGCAACATCCCTGGAAAGGATGATAATGATAATTTCCTGCTGCAGTGCATAGTTTCTTCTTTTCCTGCTGTCTCCTTGACCACAATTGAAGTCATGGAGAAAGCTTCAATATATCTTGGGTAAAGGCAAATGATGCAAAGCAGTTTTGGTGACCAGACAATCTTGTCTGGCACACAGACAAGTGCCAATTTTTTTTTTTATTAATTTATTTTTTATACATAAAGTGATCACAAACAAGGTGAAATTATATCAAAACTAGTTTGAAAAAAATTATATATATATATATATATATATATATATATATATATATATATATATATATATATATATATATATATATATATATATATATATATATATATATATATATATATATATATATATATATTGTCATACTGAAGAACAATTGGTTATTGATTTGGAGGAGTGTGCAATGCTTTTTTGTGATATTATTCAGTTTCTGGTATCACACTTTATCTAGATCTTTTTCAAAGCATTTGTTCAGTAATGAAATCATTACAAAATACATCCAGATTTCTTGAGCCAATGAAGTGGAAGTGAAACTCACTGATGGCTGACAGGAAGTATGGCATAACTTAGGTTTGTTTGAACAGCTTTCTTACACAAGAATATTACTTACTATCAAGTATTTTCAGCTTCTCTTCAGTTGCATATTTTTGCCTTTTTTTCTGCACTATATGCATAGAATAGCTAATTTAATTTCTTTGTACAACATAATGAAACATCCATTCAAAAGAAACCCATTTTGTTACAGTAAGACTGAAATATCCATTAACTTTGTTATTATTTCAGTGTTGCCATTTTGTTTCTTTGTTGATGTTAATTGTTATCATCACTGTTATTATTATTATTATTACTATTATTATTATTATTATTATTATTATTATTATTATTATTATTATTATTATTATTATTATTATTATTATTATTATTAAATGCAGTTTATAAATCTGAACTAGAAAGCTGTTGTTTTATCACAGCACAAGACAGTTATTATGTCTTCAGATATTTTATTAGCATCTCTAGTGCTTACTAGGAGAGTAAATTTTCCTTCTGCTATCTTTAGCTCTTAGAGAAGTAACACAATATGCCTCTCATTCTGCCATAACACTAAAAGTTCTAAAGTTATTATAAGTGTATTTTGAGTATGCAGATGTTGAGTAACTTTTATCCTTCATTAGTCCTGAAATCTAAAGTGCATTTACTTTCTGCTTTTGTCATTTGTCCTTTTTATGGTGATATTTAAGTAGCATAGCATACTCAAAATGCAATTCATCACATGGGTGTTTTGCCATGCATAATATTTAAAGCATAGTGATAGGAGAAAATTTGTAGTACATAATAATGCCTGTATTTATAGCCTTCTAATCATCATCATTGTAAAGTAAAGGCTAAGCATATTGTAAGAAAAATGCATTATTAGGGAAAGAATACACTTTAGTTCTGTTTTAACATATGGTCTAGATAACATTTGTACATGTTATATTGCTTAAAACACATTTAAGTACTGTATGAACCATGCTGTAATGTGTATGGCATAATCTTATATTTTGTTGAGTCCTCAAAGGTTTTAGATTTTTCTGAAATTTTTACTATTATACATGACAGCTCTTAAAATAGAATTTCAATAAAAACACAAACAGCTGATGTCTTGATAAACTACTTCAAAATCCAGACAGAGTTAAAGAACATACTAGAAGGAAAAAAAATGCAGAGAATACATATTGTTTTAGCTGTACACCATGAAAACACTGTTGGCTCATTACTGTAGTAGCAGAGGTTGCCATCATACATTTCTCATTATTATTTTTTTTTCTTCTTCTTTAGAATGATAAAGTGATTGTTTACAACATATATTCACTCTTCATGACATGAACCATAGATGTATGGCATAACTGTGAAGTCTGTAAATTTTGTGAAGTGAGTGGCAGCTGACATCAAACATAAGCTCAATTGTGAGTCACTTCAGCTCACAGGTTTGGATAGTTGTCAGGATGGATCAGCAGTTATTTGTTGAAGATGTGGGCATTGCCATCTCTGTGTTGAGTGAATATGTATGTGAGCTTCTAGTCTTGGACTTGCTGGTAATGACAATCAACAGATTAGGCCATTTGACTTAGTTCATGATAAATTTTAATAAAGCCATCTCTGGTTTGAGGCACTGTTAACCATTGTTTGAATGATAATTGATTATTGTTGTCTAACCAGCCACAGCTAGACTTGTTGTTTCAGTCTTCCTCTCCTTTATGTTCCTTTAGGTGTTTTATTGCTTACTGTTTTGTTTTCCCTATTATCTGCTAGGAACAGATTCAGAATAAACATGACTGGTTAAAAAATTTTATCTCTTTCTCTTCGTGGGGGAGAGAGAGAGAGAGAGAGAGAGAGAGAGAGAGAGAGAGAGAGAGAGAGAGAGAGAGGTAATGGTGTTTGTTCACAGGCTGAGTAACCAACACTGCAATATTTAGTTTTTACTTGTCAATGTCATTAATTACAGGGACAGCTCATGGTGGATAGTTGTCTTCCTTCTGGTGGTGGACGTTTAGATCAGTAATACTGTATTAGGGGTACACACATCTTTCTCAAAACAGCAGTTAACCATTTTTAATTGTTGTAAGAAACATGACCTAAACAAATGAAGCTATAATATGTTCAGCTGAGGCCATCCAATCGTTTATGGTAAGCTAGCAATTTTTAAACTAATCTCTGTGTGTAGTAAAAGCACTTATTGCTTCTTAACTTGTTCACCTGTTAAATGTTTGGACTCTTTGATAGCTGATCCCTCAAGCAGATCCTTCACATCTCCTTTGGCTTTGACCTTTAAATGGCAACACTGAAATAAGAATAAAGAGAATGTGATTTTCTTTATTTCTTTTTAATTAGTTATACTACTAGTACTTTTGTCTCTCAATACTTAGGTATTCTTTAACTTTTAAGCAGTTTTTTTTTTAGTTTTATTTAATTATAATACTGAATTTAAATATATATGTTATTTTATTGCAGATTTTCCAAAGCATTTTGTTTCTTTGTGATACACAGCATTTTCCTATTGTTATCTTTTTTAAAGTTACTATGTCAAACAGCAGTCTCTTTTTATCATAAATTATCAGTTATTATTATTATTTTTTTAGAAAATAGCTCAGAATACATCATACATACTTATTTCCTTAATTTGTACATATTTGTATTGTTTAGAATATATTTTAATGCCATTTTTCCTCACCAACAGTACAAAATAGGTTATGGGCACACACACACACACACACACACACACACACACACAAACATAGTCGTTTTCCTTGAAAATATGTTGGTTATTAACTTTGTGATATCTGAGAGAAGAGTTTTAAAGATTTCATTTTTTTTTTTTTATTACATGTAAGAGAATTAAATTTGTTTAATTAGAATACTGTGTATCAGTCATGAATTTAATTACTATTACCTAATGCCAGTAATATTTTTGTTAGTAACAGTGTAATCTAGCCAGCACTTTTTTCTCTCATAGAACCCTCAGAGTAATTAATTAATATCTAACAAATACCTATACCTAGGTATGTTTGCTGCAGATAAATACATTTTACATTTTAGTTGCTTACTACTACTCAGTGTTGATTTATATAACATTGCTGTACCACAACTTGTGTATGCATTGAGATAGCTCAGATGCAAATCTTGTTATTTATATCTTCTTGCTGTATTTTATAACCTTACTTATTGCTTAAATACCTCCCTCCCTTTTTTTTTTATATATATATATGTATTTATTTATTTTTTTCATTCTTATGTTTCTTCATTTAACTCCTTCCTTGTCCTCATTCATGTGACAAATCTGTTACTGGCGCTAATATTGCTGCAACACATGACTGTGTTGCTAACTTCCTCAATAATTTATACTACCACTTGTCATAAATGTAATTTCTTGCAACGTTGAGACGAATACAAATTTTGAAGTCAGTAAAAGCTACATAGATAACATTTGATACTCAGTATATGTGGTAGAGAAGTTACAGTAAGGAGCAGCAGAAACAATTGAGACTGCGCACCCCCTGAAAGCCATGATGAGCATTACAGTGGCACTGTCCGTTCCCTTACAGACATCGGAAATTTGCTTCAAGCAAGCGGTTTCATGAAGAGCTTTATGCCCCTCGTGGTGGAAAGCGGGCCGGGGAGCGAGGGTAGGCCAGTGTTGCCCTCCCCACTAACAAAATCACTGATATTATCATCAGTCTTAACAATATCACCCCTTTATAGAATATTCACACACAATAGACTATCCTCAGATGTTCACCATAGTTAAAAACCTTTAAGATGGTAGCCTAGAAATATATACTAATAAGTTTGTGTGTGGGTATTCACTAGTGGCGCAAATTAGTTTTGTTTTGCCAGGGTTCCATGTTGCGGCAAATAGTTCCCTCCTCCACCACGGGCTCTGCATGAACACTTGAGTTGCGACGTGACCGCTGAAGCCGAGCCTTAGTTACTGCTCCAGTTTGGCCCATTGTTCAGCTCTTGTCATTAGGAGAATGAGCTTTTTGAAACAGTATTGAAGGTTCCAAGTTTCTGGTCTGGTCATTTACTAATCTGTCCTGCACCTCTCAGAGAAATTGGGAATAAGGGGGACTCTTTCATATTCCCTCTTCTATAACATGGACGAAGACCTCCAGGTCTTGGCCAACCAATTGTGCACGAAAACATTGCTATCAAATTTTCCTTTGGCTTGCTCCCATGCATGTAATTTTGACTCTGTGGTAGAGGTGTCAGGGAGGTATATCCATCATTCAGGCAAAGGATTGAGTCATCCTAGGGTACTAAGTCTTGCTTTGGGGCAGCCTGATAGGGGCAAATAGCTCCTGCCCCTGCCCCCCACACTTCTTCCCCCACCCTTAACCTTCACCAATACCTACCAACTCCACTAGCTCTAAAAGCATCAACTGATGACCACATCAATCCTTACGTTCAAGCTGCCAATGCCATCAGTACTTGCATTACTTTTTCAGCTATTTAATGTTTACTCACAACCACTGTTAGGATTGATTACTGTGGCTGTTATTTACAAAAAAGCTGATAGTAAAACAGTCTGCCTTTCTCACTCACATAAAATATAAATTATTTTCATTATATTTTTGCCTCACTAGCAACTAATGATCATACTGGCTTGGGTGTATTTTTGTGGAGTGATGATGCTTTGGGCAATCTGTGGGTGGGGCAGCTGGGCTGGCAGACTTGGTACCCACCTGCCTATCACTGCCACTCGGATTACCAGCTTTGGGGATGTCATTGTCTCATGCATATTCTAAATATAGTGGCAACACTTGTGAGAATTTTACTTTCATACAGAGTGGAAGTAAATTCAGCAAATATTTATCCCCATGTAATGTGGTATAGATTTTTGCTTGTTGCCAACTTTGAGACAGTATCCTCAAAACTGATGTTGGGGATGGGACACAAAAAAAGATAAACTATCAGTTGTCAAATTTACGTGAGTAGGGAATCCCTTTCCAATGCTAGACATTACGTAGAGTGAATGAAAAGAGGTGAGTGATGAAAGGTATGACCTGTTTTATTATCTCTATTATCTTTACTGTGGGCGATGATGCATGTTTCTCCTGCTGCCCGCACTAACTCCTGTCTTTTCTTTAGTGGCATTATTCAGGAAAGGAGTCCGCGCAGTCCAATTGGTAGGCCGAACAAGTAGGTAAAATCCTTGCGACCGTGGTGGTGATGGCCGTGTCAAATGCATGTTGCATGATTTTATTATATATGACTAATTTTACCCGTGGTGTCTCATGTCCACAAGTTTCAGGGACTTCAGCTGTGATACTAATAAGTTTATTCTCAGTATTAGGAAGTTAAACAAGACAAAATACGTTAAACTTATCCTCCAGAACAACCACTGCCCTTCATCCTCCTTCACAAGTTGGTGCTTAACAATCTGAACTATCCAGGTGTAACAGAAATTAAAAAGCTTTCAGCATTTTGACAAACCATAAACAAAGCTTGCTTAAATCCCTGAATCTGGTGATGTTACTACTGCATGGCTCACAATGAGAGTACAGCCAGACCTGCCCCACAGTTTACTTACTAAACCTATGCAAGTGATAAAGATTTTCATCAATATAAACTCCACACAGTATTCGTTACAATTGGCCGTGATATTTAAAAGAGTGTAATCCATCATTTATGTGTGCTATATCACTGGTTGTGTTGCTTCCACTAAAGTTCGCTATCAGATAAACATTAGAAATATCAAACATTTACCATGTATAAATAACAACCGTTAAAACATAAAAGTTATGATCTATGCTAAGTGTAAGCATTCTCGTGCCTCTTTCCTTCTACTAATCTTCCATCCTCTCTGTCTTCTGTGATCTTAAGGTGGAGAAGTTACCTATATACCAAGTAAGTCTACATCAGAGATATAGCCTTTTAATCCCTTGATTCTGATAGGCAAGATGCTATTAAGGACTTGTAAAGCATCTGCATGAAAAGAATGGTTCTGTATTTAGATGATAGCGAATTTTTTCGCTGTGCAGCATAGCAAAGCTGCAAGATTTCCCTGTGATGCAACTGTACAAAATATATTGAGGACTTCATGTCATAGTGATTGGAACACTTTAGTTTTGTTAGCCAAGTCATTGCCCTGAACAAATATCCAACAATATAAACCGAATATATAAAGTATGGCAGATCGTGGATTTCATTACTGGAGTGCCAAAAACTATGCTGCAAGAAAAAATAAATAAATAAAATAACATGGCGACTACGTGGAAATCTGCGATTGCTGTTTCTAGCGCCCTTGTCTATATAACCAAGATAACCGTAGCAGCAGACCACACTGTAGTGGCTCAGACAAGCAAGCCCAAGACAGTTTTGGCGGCTGGGGTGCACTTTGTAGTTCAATGTAATGATTCTAAAAGTATGATTAACCAAAGATTTGCTGATAAGGTATATTTTTCAGTTTGAAAGAATTAATATACTTCATATGTAGAACATGGCTGAAAGTATTCCTAGTAATGTCTACAAGCCTTAATTGTTATTTTTACCTTTGTATGTTGCCTTATTGGTACTGTCCCATCAGTCAGAGTTTCATCATATTGATCTGTATTTGTTTTAGTATCTCAGGATTACTTTGGTTGCATTTTTTTTTTTTTTTTTTTCATAAAGCTGCATACTGATGTATTTTATCCAACATCTTAGATGAATATTATTATTAGTTTTAGATATGATTCATAGATTTTTCTTACATGTAACCCTTAAAAAATATTTCCTCTCAGATTGTATAAGGATACAGTACAGCACTAAAGTATTCTTTGATGTAACTTCTTATTGTTTTCCTGTAAATCATTCTGACGTCCTGGCAACATTCCATAATAAAGTGACCTCATAAGAACACACACCCTTCAGTTTGCCCCAGCCGCCAAGCTGCATCCCTGGCATCATGCTATGGACATCCCCCTCCCCCTTGTGTTTTGTCTTTTCTGTCATTGGCATTTGTAGGATATCAGTTTTATTTGGTGGTACTTATGTTAGTCTTTCTTTATGTCTCTTTGTTTTTTCATTTATTGTTCTGTTCTAAACACTTCGTCTACATGAATGTTTTTATTTATTTTTATATTTATTTTTTTACCTGGTGAATCAATACTATAATTAGTACAATGAAATGTAAAATCTTTTATAAATAGTGTTTTCCAAGGGCGTAGATGTAGGAAATGCTCTTTTGTAGTAAAAAGAAAATGTACTGTTATAGGCATTTTTTTCTTAGTAGCAGTTTTTAATTGTAAAAAAAAATTGTAGGTGAGTAGATAGTTCAAAGACACAATAGTTGATTCATGATATTTATCAGTATGGAATTTTGTGCATTAGGTGTTGTATTCTTATTTAGAATACTATACGTAATTATCAAATTTTTAACTATTATTTGATATTTAATTTAGTGTCTGTAGTCCTGTTTATGATTTTATTTGATATTTTACACAGAAGATCCAGGAGTAAAATGGTGCATGCAAAGGGCCATATAGTTCAGCAGTGTTGATCTCTATGCATTTAATGCACTGTATTACCTTCACGTTTAGGTTAATTATTTAAGATTATTGTAGAAAAATCAAGAGAATACAATGAAATTTCACTAGAGTGACCTAGTATTGTGATATCATATGAACCTTATATGTCCTTTTACTGCTTTTAACTCCTGGATTTTTTCATATGTATAATCCAAACTTTCCTTTCATCAACTAAACATCAGAATTTTCACTTCCTATGTCCATAAGACATAACAGTTGGTGAAATCATTTCTTTCTCAACAGAAATCCATAACAACATTTTGGTGTTCACAGTATTAATAATAAGCAATGCCTTGTGGACAATCCATCATCTGCCCATCACCCTGCTCCCCGCCAAGCACACTGTCCCACAAATTGGACCCTCAGTAAATTCCCTTTGGCATTCCTGATACCTTTTTTTTTTTTTTTTTTTTTTTTCGAATTTTTCGGCAGGCGATGTCCCTTTTTTCTTACTACTGTGTGGCTGTTAGTTACGCGTATTTTTCCGGTGTGTTTGTTTCAGATAAGTCAGATATTGAAACAGAACTCTACCAAGTTACTTACACCCCTCCCGAACTTCCAAAGCGTCTTCTTAACAACTCCAGAGGTACCATAGTTGCTTCTTTCACATTCTTTCACATTATCCCACTTTCTACCTTTTATCAGTTAAATCCATCCAAGTCATCTGAGAGTATTAAAGTAGGTACAGTAATTAGTATTTGGCTATGTCCAGTGCCATATGTTTCCAAAAATCTAGTCTAAGTAAATAAGAATCTTGTAGCTTGACTGTTTTGTAATGTTATATTCAATAAGCGAGCTTTTGGCAACATTCCCTTAAGGTGCAGGGCTTAGACAGTCAAGTTCACTGTTTCATTTGAACTGTACTTAAATTTAAAATGCTTCTTGGGTCATTTTAGTATTGCACTTAAATTTGGATGCTAAAATGGAGCTACAACACATCATGAAGAAAGCTTATGCATTTAAAAATAAAAGAACACATAATATTGAATAAAGTATTTGTATCACTCAAATAGACTTTGCAAGCATTTCTTCATGACTGACAAATTTTCCAGTTAGCCTCCCTTTACATGCAACCTATGGTCAGCCTGCCTGACAAATATTCCAGTTAGCCTCCCTTTACATGCAATCCATGGTCAGCCTGTTTGTGTGTGCGTGCGTGTATGTGTGTGTGTGTGTGTGTGTGTGTGTGTGTGTGTGTGCATGCGTGTGTGCGTGCGTGCGTGCTTATTGTACACACATAAGCATAATGGAATCCAGGACAAAAGCTCATTTGTAATGTTTTTATGGTACAGATGAATGACAGTTACTGATATGGTGTGCTCATTACTTTAATTTCAAAATCCATCCCATTTGATAAACATCAATCTATAACCTACAGTTTGTTACAAGTTCTTCAACTTTTGTTATACCAATACTACTCTCAACTGTTTAACTACTGTGTCCATCTATCTACAAATATCTACCTTTCTATCTTCTTTACATAGATACACAATCTCAGTTTCTGACTGTGTATCAGTAAATTTACTTTTTCATCTGTTTATCTATCTATAGACATAAAATCTGAGCACCTGTGTAACATTCACATATCCAGGGCTTAACACAATGACCTCACTGTCCCTGGGATAGTAGCATACAAGTGCATATACTTTATTTCCTTTTTGTATATGAATTTAAGTTATACTGTATACCATTATTTATGCATTTCCATAAAGAATGTCATAAATATTGGAATAAAGCTGACCACATTTATATAAGTTCCTAAAAGTATACACTATAATTATGCATTTTATGCATCACAGGTTGTCTCCACTTTAAGTTCAGACCACAAAGGATACAATAATTTGACTATAGACATCCTACTTCATGTAGTCTTTCTTTTAGAGCTTCATTAATACAGTGTAATTTTAGTGTAACAAACATGACCCAGTTTTTTATGGTTCTGAAAACCGGTAAGTCTGATCCACATCTTGATGCACCTCTAAATACTGTACCAACTGGGAATGTGGCCATTGTTTGTCTTGCAAGTCTACATAGTTTATAAATTAGTGTTACTTGGTAGTGGAAGTGGGCAGGTGATCAGTGGTTAAGTGGCAGGTTGTCCTGGTATAATAGGTACTTGATACATGCTTCCTTGGAAAGTCATGACCACCTACACCAGCAAGCCCTTTTCTTGTTCTTCTGGCTGGTGAAGCCCTCCACTGGCCAGCTGCCTAACCGTGCTTCCTTGTAGGGAGGTGCTAGGTCATGGTTACTGGTTGTTGAAATCGTAGTTTCATTATCTTTACAGATATATTTGACGTTGTGTGTAAACTTGATTGTCAATGTGATGTTCTAAGAAGTTCTTATGGGCTCTTAACTAATAGCTGTTGGTTTGCATCAGAGAAGAGTATATTACCTATAAATGTATTATGCACTATGATCAATAATACTGATTTAAGTATGCAGTTCAGAGGTAACTGTGCTAGCTGTTTTGTGTTTCTGATGAATATGAGGTATGGGGCAACAAGTTTAGCTTTGGCCAGACTGGAGCTGCTGGGGATGCAGCTGTCACTGCCCTACCCATTTCTAAATGAGTAAGGATTCATTGCAATCCTATTGGCCTATTTCAGTATCATTTATTCCTAATGGTGATATGTAATTGTCTTCAACAGACTGAAAAAACATTGTGGAATATTAAAATTCATAACATAATTTATGATTAATAAAAACTAATCATTCCATAATTCCATCACAGAAATGTTCTTGGTACTGGTGGAGTAGGGTTGTGCATAATGATGCTTTGTAGGAGGCACCCCAGCAGACAGTCATAGGTGGTCATTCAGCAAGATTTATTGTGGGCCATGCCCTGTGAGGTGGCATTCACTGCCACATGCCTCACCTAGTACATCGTAGCTACTCCACTCTGCAGTATCAGGTCTACCTCCTCACCGTCGTGAAGAATCACAGAATAATGCATCCTTGTGCTGCTCTAAAGAAAACTTTCATTCTTCATAAAGGAGTCGCATAACTTTATGAGTGAATTACACAAAAGACAGAATCATTGACTTTCCAATATATTTATGAAAAATTACATTCTTATTTGAGGTAATGTAAATGAGGAGGAAAGATTGTATTGAAAGTATTGCTAAAATCCTAATGCACCTCCCTCCCCACAGGCGACAAGATCCCGGTTCGAGATGGAAGTAAGTGTCAGATATAATAAACTTACTCATTTTATGCAATTTACATGTATATTCTCAATGACTAAGCCATTCCTAACCATCTCCATTCCTCCCATCCTAGATTGAATCTGAATCCTCTTGCTCTCCCTTCTCCCCAGCATCTTTTAGCTTAACATTATCCGTATCTCCTTATTTGTTTATATTATAATTCGGTTCTATTTTATATGAAACTGGTTATTATGTGATGTGGTAATGTTATCCTGTGCTAGTCCCAACAGTGTAGATGTTGTTCATTGTTTTGTGTACTGTTTATATGAAAGTGTTTGTGCACTGTACAGTATTAGTTGCCTTTACTGTGTTACTACAGGCTTGTTTGTGGCATCCAGGCAATTGCCAGGCAGTGCATGCTAAGTCAAGAAAATCTTTCAAAACTTTGGAGGGAACTTGTGCATGGATTCAAGATTCTCATAATCAACACATATAACATCGTTATTTGTTAAAGTAGTACATATTTGTTAATGAATGTGTATATTTTGCAGCAGTATATAAAATGTCTGCACATCTCACAGTGAGACTTCCTTTGTGCAAAATTGCCTTGAAAGATAGCTTTTAGGAAATATGTATTCACCTATATAATCTTATTACCACCACCACCACCACCTTTCAGTAACACTAATACTTGTAGGAATATTACACATGTTTCATCATCTATTAAGTGTACTTCTTTTACTTTTCTAAAAAAATGTTTACTTTTAAACTAATTTTACTTTTTCTAACCAAATGTTTACTTTTAAACTAATCCTTTAACCACCTGAGCAACATATATCATCTTAGGTTTAAATATTTTGTCATATCTTCAGAGCTTATTTTCTTATTGTCTTCTCTTCTAAATTCACCCTCCCTTCAGCAGCCTTCTGATGGCTGGTTCTTAAACATATTACACATCACTTCTAATTTGCACATCTTCATTGATGGTTGTGTTTGTAATCATGTAGGTTCACAGTACAGTTTCAAAACTGTTCTTTTCAAGGCAACATATTTACATCACATATATTGACAGCTGGATTTTTTTATTTATTTATTTATTTTTTATTTATTTTATTTTTTTTTTTATTTATTTATTTATTTATTTTTATTTTATTTTTTTTTTTAAGGTGTATTATAACACTGAGGATCTCATCTCCTCATGTCACTTAATAAGCCCATTCAGTTAATGAGTCAATTTCTCCACTTCTGTTTATAATCCCTTTCATATCCATATTCATATTCATATTCTAAAATTACTATTTTACCTTTAGTTCACAATTTTTATCCTTCTGTTGGTGCCCTCAGGCATTACTATTTTACCTTTAGTTCACAATTTTTATCCTTCTGTTGGTGCCCTCAGGCATACAGTCACCTCTATAAGCGAGACTGTTGCCTTGCTCATACTAGTTGCTGCCCTCTGAGAATCATTATCTTCCCAACCATTTATATTCCATAAACAATGGTAACTTTTGCTTGGGTGTCTTAGATCATATCAAACTGAATGTTGCCTTAGTTTCCATCCCAACACAGATGGTTAACAACTCTCACCTAGAATATTTTAACTGAAAAAGAGTAAATCATAACCTATTCTACTCATTATTATAATTTATGTACTATAGTATAAGCACTCCTCTTCTGCCTTACAATTCCTCTTAAATCTCATCCACCTAAATGACTTTTATGCCCCTACATTTTTTTTTTTTTTTTTCCATTCAGGTCCTTTTGTCATGTACTAAGATTTTTTTTTTTTTTTCAAATGTCAACATGTTAAGTTTTCAGAGTGCCACATAGTCAATTATTAACTTCAACCCAAAACCATTTAATTTCTCCTTCCCTATCTTCTTTTTACTCACTTCCTCAGTTGCTCCCTTCCTATCTTCCTCCTACACTTCTTGCTCTCTTCCTCCTTTCTGTCTTTTTTCCCCACCTTTTTTCCCTCTTCTTCCTTCATCATCTCTCTCTCCCTCTTCAACTTCCCATCATCTCCTCTTCCCTTCCTGTCCCTCCTTTTTGTTTCCCTCCTTCTCCTCTTCCCTTTTTTTTTGTTGTGTGTGTGTCAGTCTGAGAAGAAGAGGAGGAGGAGGAATCAAAAGAGGAGGAGTAAGGAGGAGGGAAGAATTAAAAGAGCAGGAGAAGGAGAAGGGAAGAATCAGAAGATGAATAGGAGGAGGGAACAATCAGAAGAATAGAAAAAGGATGGGACAATCAAAAGAAAAATAGGAGGAGGATGGAAGAATCAGAAGAATAGGAGGAGGATGGAAGAATCAGAAGAAGAAAAAGAGGAGGAGGAGGAGGAGGAGGAGAAGAAGAAGAAGAAGAAGAAGAAGAAGAAGAAGAAGAAGAAGAAGAAGAGGAGGAGGAGAAGAAAAAGAGAAGATGAGAAGGAGGAGGAGGAGAAGAAAAAGAGAAGATGAGAAGGAGGAGGAGGAGAAGGTGAGAAGAAGAGGATGAGGAGGAGGAAGAGAAGAAGAGGAGGAGGAGGAGGGAAGAACAAGAACAAGAAGAAGAAGAAGAGGAGGGAGAAAAAGAAGAAGAGGAGGAGGAAGGAGAAGAAGAAGAAGAAGAGGAGGAGGCGGAGGAGGAGGAGGAGGGGAAAAGAAGAAGAGAAGAAGAAGAGGAGGAGGAGGGAAGAATTTTCTCTTCCTATATCTCTTCTTCATTCTTCCTCTTCTTCTTATCATCTCTTCCCCTCCTCTTCTCTCTTTCCCTACTCTTCTTCTCTCTTCCCCCTCCTCTTCTTCTCTCTTTCCCCTCCTCCTCCTTCTCTTCATCTTCTCTCTCTCCTTCTCTTCCTCTTCTTTATCATCTCTCTTCCTCCTTTTCTTTGCTATCTTCTCTTTCTCTTCATCATCATTATCAGCTCCTTCCTCCTCTTCTCTGCCCTTTTTTCTCTTTCCCTCTTCATTCTTTCTCTTCTCCCTCCTCCTGCTTCTCTTCATCTTCCTTCCTCTTCTTCTTTGTCTACTCTCTTCCTCCTCCTTTTCTGTCTTCTTTATTGTCTTCCCTTGTCTTCCCCTTCTTTGTCTTCTCTCTTCCTTCTCCTCTTCATCATCATCACCTCCCTTCCTCCTCCTCCTCTTCTGCCTTTCTTTTCTCTCTTCTTTGTGTTTTTCATCATCTTCATCTTCCTCCCTTGTATTCTTTAGTAATTCAGTTCAGTATAACAAACATGACCCAGTTTTTACAGCTCTGAAGACAGCAAGTCTAATCCCTTGTCTCCTTGCCTCATCTTCTGCCCTCATCTTCCACTTTCCTTGCTTCATCTTATTCTTCCATCAACTTCAACTTTTCTTCTTCCCTTATCTTCTTGCCTCATCTTCTCCCCTCATCATCTTCGTTCACCTTAAACTTTTCTTCTTCCTCATTTTTAGTTTCTTCCCTCATTTTCCTCTTTTTGGTTTCTTCCTCATCTTTTCTTTTCCCTTGTCTTCTATCATTTTCCATTATTTTCTTCTATCTTCTTCCCTCCTTTCTTCTCAGACTGACACGCATTGTAGTTGTTACACCCCCACTGTACAAATAGTGTGTGCTCCCTAGGACAACATGGCAAGTGGCATATTGGTGAGCAGTCTGTTTTGAATTCTTTTTTGATCAGCAACTGTCCACTCATAACCAGTTCAAAGTTGATATTGATCAATGAAAAATTCCTGCAAGCAGTATTTTAGGTCATGCATCACTCAAATGCATGCTCTTGATGTAAACACTATAATGTGATTTTCTTAGTAGAATTTTGCTTCCTCTATTTAAATAGCTAAAAAGAATAACTGGCAATTTTGTATTTCACTGTTTAATTTTGTGAAATTTTGGAAATTACCCCAATAAGAGGTTACTCAGTTATGTGCAAACATAATTACTTTATAGTAACTGCATTATAGTCTTAAATGTAAATCTCAGATGCAATATTGTTTGTGAAGATGCTAAATGACTGTACACTGCATAATATTATGCATGTATGTTTAGTCATGACATTATATTGGTAGAAATTGTTTGGTAGAAATTGTTGATGCCTGATTCCAACAACACCCACAACTATTTCTATACTATGTAATATACTAGTTAGACGTTACCTTATTCAACATTACAGTTAATTATACAGCAATACTCTGTACAAGGTGGAAGGCTGCAAACATATCCTGCCAACAATATGAGTACATTAACAATCAAGATCTTACAGTGTGTTGTGCTCCACAAACTGGTTCTTGTGTACATCGTTGACATTGCTCGAATGGATTTTTGTTTTCAGAAGACTTGAGTGTTTTTATTGTTTTCAGATGACAGACAAGTATATTATGATATTTTGTATAGCAAGCATGATAGGCTTCCCTAGCAGTGTTGTGATATTTGTGTTCTATTGTTTATAATAGCAATATATATTGCAACTATATAGAACATGATTATGTTTACCCAGGTGAGACAAAAGTAAAAATGATGTTATCTTTGTATTAACAACTTTTCTTGAATAGAAATGTCTTCAGACATGAACAGTTCTCAGCTTTTCATGATGGAGATTATAGATTGTTTTACATTTTGGCATGTCAGCATGTCAAAGCATGCATCGCTAACTTTATACATATGTATAAAGATTTCCTAAAGTGCAATAAATAAATAACCAGCCACAAGCTCCAGCATGGTACTTGTGTTGAAGCTTAACAAGTCCCACTCTCCCTTCTTCCCTATCCTGTCCTGTTTGTGTGTTTGTGTGTGCCAGTGTACGTCAGTTCATTGACCAGATTTTTTTTTTTTTTTTTTTTTCTTTCTCTCTCCTTTTAATTCGTGCCAACAAACCCGTGCCTCTCGCTCTCTCCATTTTTTCTTTTTCTTTTTTTTTTTCTTTTTAACACACCCCCTCATTTTAGCACTTGCTTATTTTGCCTCCTAACTACCATTAATAATCACTGTTGTCAAGGAAACATACAGCAGTGAAATTCTTATCTACTAAATTGTTTGTGTAAGTATTTTTAAAACAATCACATACACAAAAATGTTGACAAGTCATTTTTGCCACACAACACCAAACAATGTTTGACAGACTGAGCATTACTAATATACTATAAATTGTATTTGTGGTCTGATCCTATTCACATTATTTATCATATATCTACTCTCAGATGTGAGGAGTGATCACACCTTGTAGAATCTACTTAATTTTCTTGGTGTGCTACAGGTTAAACTAATGAATGAAATTAAACAATCTTAAAAGTGGAGTACATAAAACATGCCCTTATTCTACAGTTGCAAACCAGAACAGCAGTGGACAGCCTCTGGTCAATGCTGCCGCCAAGACATTAGCAGCAGCCAAGAAGAATGGAGGTCGGGCACCAGACGCCCTTACCTCCCCAAGCCAGGGCTACAACCGGTCAGTCCCTCAGCAGGACAGGTACTTATGGCTGCTTATTGCTATTAAATTACCTGTATTAGAAATAAGTCCTGGCTCATTGACAAAAACAGGCAGACAGTTCCTATGCTCATGTTATGTAGTTTTCATGCACCTTTTTTTGAGCTTGGTTCATGTAATCTGCTGTAATATAAGCAATGCAGATGTTCCTGAAATACCAGAAGAGAGACACTAAATCTTAATTTTTCATGTTGACTAGGAACAGTCTGTCTATGCAATGTAGGTATACAGGCAATTAATTTCACTCATACATTTTTTTACAGACTTCTGTTTCACTAAATAATTTTAAAGTGGAATCCAAAGTGCCCTGTCTGTAGTAAGAATCAGGATTTACTCAAAGAATAGAATTACAATTATGTTCAGGTACAACTATGTCCATCGTATATCTGTGAAGGTTTTAGTATTGTCCAAGAAGGCAAAGTCAGTACAGGTGTCCTTGTAATGAAATCATCTGTTGGTCAGCAGATAAGCACTTACAGGAATGAGTACAACAATGATATGGCATTTTGAACCTATTATTTCTAAATCTTCAGAATGAAAATTGTCTTAAATTAGTCATATTTGGCATATTGGTAATTCTAGTGTGTGTGTGTGTGTGTGTGTGTGTGTGTGTGTGTGTGTGTGTGTATATATATATATATATATATATATATATATATATATATATATATATATATATATATATATATATATATATATATATATATATATATATATATATATATATATATATATATATATATATATATATATGCACACACACACACACACACACACACATACACACACACACATATCCCCTGTGATTAGGAAAAATAGCCCAGCCACATATTCTGAAGTTGGGTTCAAGAATTATTGCCACTGTGTTCCTTCCATATAATAAAAGAAATCAAAAGGGACAGCAAAGGTTCTTGAGAACACCCTCATCTGTATTGTACAGTGAGACAACACATTATGTAGAGATCTTGTCTCACTTGCCCTCTACTTTTAGGGGATGTCAGTCAAGTGTATGTGAACATAGATGGACTGATTTGGTTTTACCAAGTTGTTTACTAAATGCATCCTAGTAATCTTTGACATTATGCAATAACAAACTAATAAAAGTAACTGAGATTTGCTTCCTAACATTAATAACTATATAATGGTACAAAATCTCATATCACATTGCATTACAAAAAGGTAAAATAAAATTTTGAACTGCCACATAAGCTGTGTCCTGGTGAAAAGTATTAGATGACTCCTGGAGTTTGTTTAGTGGGCATTGATGTTTAAATGTACTTAATTGCTGGTGATTTTATCACATTAGTTTTATTCAGGATTATGCAAGACTAAGATCAGATGATGTAAGCCAATACTATGAGTAGTACTATCAATACTAATAATATAAAAGTACTCTAATACAAAGAGAAAAGAATGCCTTTGATTTATCTAACTGCATAGTTAAAAGAAGATAAAAATGCATAAAGCATAGATGTAAGTGGTAGGTTAATGATTCATTATATTGTAAAGCCTTTAGATAAACTCAGAGTTTATAAACTCATGTCAGTGTTCTTGCTTATGGCAGTATTGAACCATTCAATCAGTTTTGTGCAGCATTGGTAAAGATTTAGCACAATGTATATAGGTTGTATGTACCATTCTTCTGCTTCAGTAGTGGATAAGTGACAGCACTGGAATGTTAACTAATATGCTTCTACAATTTTCAGTTGTTATTTATCTCATCAAGAACATTTATTCCCTGATGAAATATTTGCATCTATTGGTTAATGAGACCTTATAAACTTTAGACCCAGAATTCTTAAAAAGGATGAGATTTATATGATAATTATATATTTATTTCATCAATATTTTATATTCACTTTAAAATCTATGAAGTTGAAAATTAAGATGCTCTCAATATTTTTAAATAATTTTAAAAAGGATACACCTGAGTCATTTACTATGTAGAGTTAGATGACAACTACTACAAGTTATTTTCTTGCAATTTCATCTTTGATAATGTCATCTCAAGCCTTAAATGTTTCATCATGTTCTTAATGACTCCTATTAACTGTTTGTTTGTGATGTTCGAGATTTCACTATCACAGTAAATATGTTTGCACTTCCTCACCTTGTCATGTTATCACTAACCTTATCCAGAGGAGTCTCACTGCTAATATTCACTCTTCACTCTGTGTTGTGAGTCACACTCCTGGGTCCCTCACACGCTCCTCACGGGCTGGTTGCTCACGCTGTCTTCTTGTTACTTGCAGGGTGACAGAGGACAACACGTACAGCTATCACCTCAGCTACGAGGTCAAGAAACTCATGTACGCACCCTCCCCTCACGTTTCCATGTAGCGCGCCCTCCGTTGTAGCTTGATTTGTGTCCCACAAGTGTCACTAGGTTTGAGGCACTCCTGTAGTGTGGATTTTAACACCACAATCCTGGAATCACAAAATAAAACATGTCATGTTGGTATGAAAATGTGGTGTTTAGAGTTCCACATTATGGTGAAAAGTTTTTTTCCTCTGCAGCCATAAAAAATGGCAGTTTGCCTAAATATCACAGTTTTGTGCAGTTGCACATAAAATGTCCCTGATACTTTTAGCAATATACATAGCAACAGATTAGCAAGAATAGAAGAATTATGATTATTTTAGCTCACTATATGGCAAAGTTTATAGCAGATCTCTTGCCCCTACGTGTACTTTTCAAAACACACAAATGGATAATTAGGTTCCAAACCCTTTGCACCAGATTTTGTCCAATTGTCTCACTTTAGTTATCTCACTCTGTTCACACATCCCTGCATGACAATGCCAGATTCACACTCACCACTTCAGCACTTCTTTACCACATAGATAGTACATATGTACTATGTTTGCTACTTATTGTTATATTAGTCATTTTCAGATATGCTTGCATCATTACTGGTTTTTATTCTCTTTTTCTTTCTCTCCATGAAATACAGAAATTATTTTTGCATTATGTTATTACACAATTTATCTTGTTGATAGGTACCTCAAAGTGTGGTTTCATTTTTGTTTAGTCATGATAGAATTCACATTTTTAAAAATCAATATAAAAATATATTTCATATTTTAAAATTTAATTTTAATATATAAGAATATACTTTATAAGAGAATAATGTGAACTTTTCCTGAATTATTTAATTCTTTATTAAAAGACTGAACTTCACCACATGGTTGAGGGACTTATGGCCAATTAGTTTGTGAATAATTTATCTCTCTCTCTCTCTCTCTCTCTCTCTCTCTCTCTCTCTCTCTCTCTCTCTCTCTCTCTCTCTCTCTCTCTCTCTCTCTCTCTCTCTCTCTCTCTCTCTCTCTCTCTCTCTCTGAAATTCAGTGGTTTTATGTGTATCTGACACCAGCAACATGTGCATGATTAAGTATGTTGGTGTTATAGTGTTCAAGATCATATATATATATATATATATATATATATATATATATATATATATATATATATATATATATATATATATATATATATATATATATATATATATAATGAGGTGGCATACAAGAAAGTGAAAAAAATAAAGCAACTGAATAGACATGAAAGAAAAAAACATAATGTAATTAAAATATGAATGTAAAGGCTCCTGCTTTCCTTTTTTTCTTTTTCAGAAATACAAGATGTCAGTCTCATTATCTCATTTCTCTTTGGTCACATCTTTTTTTCTGGAGAATACATTGAAATCCATTCTAGATTATCATGATTTTTTATGTGCATACCTCAAATATGAACATTTTGAATTAATTCTTATTTATATTCCCAGTACATCATAAAGGCTACTACTAGGGAGAAGGACTGAGGAACAGAAACTTTTCTATCTCTCAAATTTTAAGGTTCTTGTAAAATGAAAAAAAGGAGGAGCCTTTATACATAAGTGTGTGTGTTTGTGAGTGGGTGAGTGAGTGAAGCTAGTTGCTTATCTAGCTATTAAAACATATTCTTCAGAATGAGGATTATATTCAGTTCATATGGTTTGGTTTGTTGACATAATCACTAGTACCTGGATTATATTCAACTCATATTGTTTGGTTTGTTGACATGATTACTAGTAATTGACAACTGTACTCCAATCTCCACCTGTTTTATGCTGCATTATTGTTCAGCAACTATTAAAAAATTCAATAAAAGAACACCAATAAATGCAATGAAGTAACAGAATGGTGACCTGCTTTCTTAAATTTTAAAACTCTTACAACAAATGACTTCTAGGCATATGTGATTATAACTTGATTGTTTACTTGAATATCATTAATTTGAATACTGGATGGTAAATGATGTCTCAAATAATTCCCTTATATTTATCCAAAGTAACAATTTTATAGTTTCTTACCTCTTCATTATGTCACTACAACTCACATTATTGATTACATTATGTCAGTAGAATATGTTGCTTTCTTCCAAGAAACAGAATTACAACAATCAAGTCATTATGGGCTGAATAGAGAGCAATACACTGTTTTGGATGTTATACTTTAGCTGAACCTTTATAACAACACTATAAGGCCTCAGGAATGAATACCTGTAAGTGATGCCATTAGTATTAGGATTTTGTTCTGCCCTCAGGCCCACCAGCCGCAGCAGTGGTGGTGGAAATGGCGGCACTGGCAATGGTTTGACTGTTGGAATAGCTGATGATCAAGCTAAGGATTTCGACTTTGAGAAGACTGAAATGAAATACGACTCCACAGGGATGTTCCATTGGTGTCCAGCAAGATTGCTGGAAGATTGCATATTGGTAAGCTGCTTAGTGTGCACTGAATAGCAGGCAAAGTGCTCTTCCACAGTATCCAATAACACACATGTACTGTATGCATGATAATGGAATAACTAGATATTACCTGATAAATACATGCGTAAATACGTACTGATTTATGAATACATTATTGAATTCACTTTTTTTTTCTATTGCAGGACCGTAACCAAGCGGCCATGACAGTGCTAAATGGCCACGTGGTTGTCTGCCTTTTTGCAGACCCTGACTCACCATTGATTGGTCTTAGAAACTTAGTTATGCCCCTTCGAGCCTCCAATTTCCACTACCATGAGCTCAAACATGTGGTCATTGTTGGTTCTGTAGACTATATCAGAAGAGAATGGAAGATGCTTCAGAACCTACCAAAAATATCAGTTCTGAATGTAAATATAACTTACATGCTTACATATGAAAAGTTTGTCATATATCTTATGGACAATTCTGACCAATTATCTCAACTAAATACAAAACTTTTAACTGCATGTATAATTTTCCTCCACCAGGGGTCACCACTTAGCCGAGCAGATTTAAGAGCAGTGAATGTCAATCTATGTGATATGTGTGTCATCTTGAGTGCAAAGGTCCCTAGTAATGATGATCCAACATTAGCGGATAAGGAAGCCATCCTTGCTTCACTCAACATCAAGGCCATGACCTTCGATGACACCATTGGCGTGCTTAACCAGAGTAAGCTCTTTTTGTGAGATGGAATTATGATAGGTTGTTAACAAAAGTTGAATTGATAATGATTGATAATGTAAGAAAGTCCATGTTTTTTATAGAATGAAAATGATGTACTTTGTCCAATTATCATTTAAATTATACTATAGGATGAAATATTAAAAAGACAGAATCATCTAACACTCATTCCTTGTACACCAGACCCCAGTACTGGAGGAGACACACTGAGTCCACTGGGCTCTCCCATAGTGCTGCAGCGGCGGGGTTCTGTCTATGGTGCCAATGTCCCAATGATTACAGAACTTATAAATGACAGTAATGTTCAGTTTCTTGATCAAGATGATGATGATGATCCTGACACTGAACTTTATTTAACACAACCATTTGCTTGCGGCACAGCTTTTGCAGTCTCTGTCCTCGACTCTCTCATGTCTACAGTAAGTGCATCTGTGTACACACATCTCATTGTACTTTTCCTTAATAAAAAAAAAAAAGAAAACTATGAAAATAGTGTATGGAAATAACAGGTTGCCACTAATGTTAATAATAATGTCCATCTTTCTTCTTATAACAGACATACTTCAACCAAAATGCTCTCACCTTAATCCGGTCCCTAATCACTGGTGGTGCCACGCCTGAGCTGGAGCTGATCCTGGCTGAGGGTGCTGGGCTCAGGGGAGGCTACAGGTGGGCTCATGGTTCTGTAAGGCTGAAGAGGACTATGGTAGAAATGTTAACTGGAAATGGTTTCAGCAATTAATGAAATTTTGAATTCATATTTTTTGCAAATATTTTGATCTCCATGATATTGCATGATAATACAGTAGGAACACATCCTTTATTCTTACCAAGACTAAATGAAGTAAAAAACATAACTCATATGTTCTATAAATCTATGTGATCTTCCTTTCCCAATAGCAGGCTGACATCCCCACCAAGGGGATAGTTGAAACAAGGCATCCACTCATGTATACACACACACACATTCACATAAAAATTCTCCATTACTAAATTAAAACCCATCTTGGCCTCAAAGGGGAGAGGGAGGAGAGGATCAGTCCTCACCAACAATGCTATGCAAGGGTTAGTTAGTAGTGCAGTGTACCCATCTGCATTCATTAAAAATAATAAATTGAAAAAAGTCCTCAGTTGCCCAGGATACACCTGCTAATTTATTGTTACTTAGCGAATCATGACCTACCCTCATTCTGCTCACACTGCCATTCTCCAGTCATCTGTTTCTTTATTACCTTGCAACATTAACATGCTGTTCTTTATCTTTTCTGCTCATCTTAGATCTGCCATAGCATTCATATTTAGATGACTTTCTTGAAAACTTTTACACCTCTCCATATCAAACAACTTTTACACCTTCCCATACCTAACATTGTTATTTTATCCAAGCTTCAAATTATTCACATAATACAAATATACCAATTATAGCAAGAATGCCATACAGTCAATAGTTAGCTTGGTGTTTGAAACATATATAACTTATTTTAAGTATTTCCCAAGAATTTCTTCTGAAGTTGATAACTAAGATTATTTTACACCTGTGTTTCAAGCTGTTATGAAATCAGATCATACCTCTGCTTTCTTCTTAATCTTACTTTCAAACTTTTCAGCAACTCTGCAGTTATTCCAAAGTTATCAGCAGACTTACCATTCTTCATTTTATAAGTAATTTCCTTCTGATAACTTTTCATCATTGGAGGTGGGCTCTGGACTGGTGCTGCTGGCTCCAGACTGTCCCTGTAAGGAGGAAAATCAGGAATGAAATGGAAAATCCGGTCATTAATTATTATATCTTGATTATGGTCGCAGTTCCCATACAATGACAGTGCAGTTTGTATCAGTATATGTACTAACATTATATATATATATATATATATATATATATATATATATATATATATATATATATATATATATATATATATATATATATATATATATATATATATATATATATATATATATATATATATATATATATATATATATATATATATATATATATATATATATATATATATATATTGATTTGTAAGACTGTTGGGTGTGTGTTGACATTTCATATCCACATTAAGGTTAAATAGATTATTGTAATTATCAAATTATTATAGGTTCTTATAAAATTGTGTTTATATGTTTTATCCATGATCAGTAATGATTGGATAAAATTTAAAATACAAAACTGGACTTTTTCAGTTTAATTCAGATTTATTAGTACTAAATAATTTCTAACTGCTGTGCAAGTGGACTTTAAATGGAAAAATTTGTGACGTTGTCATCTAGTGATACAGACCAAAATATCTGCCCTGCTTGACCCTTTTTTTTTTTTTTTTTTATACTACAAATGTACAGTTACTTAATGTTCATTGGAACATCACAACTCTTATAGAGATGAGTGCCTCATAGCAGTTACAAAGCTGCGTAACTACTAAAACTTTACTTCCAGCACTCCTGAGACTTTGGCTAACCGGGATCGCTGTCAAGTGGGCCAAATCTCCCTGTACGATGGCCCACTGGGTCAGTTTGGTGAAGGTGGCAAGTATGGAGACCTCTTCTGCGCAGCTCTGCGGAACTATGGCATGCTTTGTATCGGTCTGTACAGGTAAGTAGGCACCACCACTGTCCTTTCCTTTTCCCTTCCCACCCGCACCTCACACACTTGGTATCTCCAGCTATTCCATACAACAGTGTCACCCACTGCTACTCATGAGTGTCTCACAAGTAAAAAGGAGTTGAGGCTTGGTCCAAATTAATGACTTGTTAAGATTAATTATTGTCTGCAAATAAAACAGAAATAATTCAATTCGACAATCATGATATTGGACTAGGGCATTATGTATTCCACTTCCACCTTTTATCACAAGTTTCCCTCCCTTTCCTTCTTCCTTTCTCCTCCCATGTATTTATATATCAGCTTTGTGCACTTTATACCCTTCAATGGTATTCAATATTCAGTAAGAGCGGACCTCTAAATAAGAGAGCCTTTTGCATCAATAGATAATGGTTTGTAAAAGTAAGCTATTGTAATGTTTCACAAAGTGTGTATGCACCTGGCTTGTTAAAATCCTGATATAACTTATTCAGGCCTGCAAAAGTAGGCTTTGTAAAGTATGTAAACCTGCTTTTAAACACACGGCTTATGAGACATTTCTGCACTTCTTGTACAGTAGCATGGCCATTGGGCAAGCTTGTAAATTGTTTCGAGGATCGGAACTCTTGTTTTATGAGATATCATTTTCGCTATGCTCGTGAGATATGAAATTGATTTACAGAACACTCCGTATGGTTCCTCAATCTGCCGTTGGTTTGGACTGCAGATTCCGCGACACATCAAGTTCGTGTGACGCGTCGTCCAAGCGGTATGTGATAACCAACCCACCAGATGACTTCACGTTGCTGCCCACCGACCAGGTGTTTGTCCTCATGCAGTTCGACCCTGGCCTGGAGTACAAGCCTAACCGAGGAGACATGTCCAAAGAAGACAACTCCTGACTCCTCCTCTGTAGCGCCCTCACTGACGGACCCTACTCCTACATCTAAAAGAGTCCAGCGCTGCACCAACACCACACCAACACCACAACACACCACCCGCTCATCAGCTGCTGCTGCCAGCCGCCCAGTGCCCATGAAGCACAACAGCGTATGGCAGCTGCCCCGTGCTGTGTTTCAGCCGTCCTCCCCCACTACATTTTCCCTCACTCAATCTCCTCTTGGTACATATTCACATCCCTTGTAGTCACCTCAGCCTCCTATAGTGGATTTTTGGTCTGTTGTGTTCCAGATGGTCCCAGCACAAGAAGAGGTGTCATCCACCTCACTACACAAGCAGTGGCCCATGTGTGCTTCATCACTCATTAGTTCATGTGTGTTCATACTGTTTTGTGTACATTCATTTCATCCATAGGAATGAAATAATGACAATTCCTCATGTGGTCTCTAACATCTCTGAAATGTAAATACAGTATTGATGCTTGAATGAGTATCCAGTGTGTTATTCTCTACTTTTGTGTGGGATCGCGGACTTTTGACATAGGGAAGTTCACAGTTGTAATAGGATGTTCCAACTATGCAAAGTTGCTACCTTGACTCACTCGCTAGTGTCCCAGGTGGTTTGGGTGTAGCTCCATTGTCAACCCTGAGTTTAGTTACCCGTTGTAAGTCAGCCTGCACATGCCCGGCTCACAGACACATCGGCCCAGCAGCCGTACAAGTCACACCTGCAGCAAGTGCTCTCGTATTCAGGGTCCTTCAAACTCTCCTAGACACATGGCAGAGACCAGCCAGAATAACAGGCCCAGTTTCAGAGGTGTCCAAACTGTCCTTCCTGAAAGTTTATCACTGTATTCCTGGTCATCTGACATGAAAGGTCTAGGTCTGTTTGAGAGTGGGGATGCTACATTAGAAGAAAAATGTAAGATTTTATTGATGTATTTTCTTCTGTATTCTGTGCATAACTTAGGTAGTTTTGACTATATTGACTGATTTTGTAACTATAAATTTAACTATCCTCTATTTAGGTTCTTACTATGTATAGATTTCTTTTATTAGGGATATGGTGTACTATATATATTTTGTTTATCTATTCGTAATACCTCTTCTTCCTCAGTTTAAAATGGCCTTCCAAAATTCTTGCACAGAGGACAAATAATTTCCACAAGCACTGTATAGCCAGGGATAGTTGTTCAGTATGATGTAGGCTCAGAAATGTATTTATCTGCAAATTGTTTAGAGAAGAGTTTGAAAAATGTTACATGTTATAGTTTTTTACTTAGTTGTGTATTATTGACAAAGTTTATCATATAAAACATTGCTGTGAATAAAGACTGCAAGTTTCAAGTTGTCAAAAGATGTAAGGAAATGCATTTCACAAATCAAAATTTATATTGGTGCCATGTCCATGGAGCACCAGGACACTGGACTCCAAAGGTCCAGTGTGGTCACTTGTGACCCATACTGCCACTCTCATCTTGCAGTATCAGTTGAGGTGGACAGTCAATGTTCGTACTGCTTCTTTCACCACTTTTTTCATTTACTGTTTCATTAGCTCATCCTAATACAAACTGCTCTCGGTCACAAGGGGACATATTCAGTGGAGTCCCACGGGTGGATGCTATATCATGTTGTCTTTGTGTTGACTTCTTTGTCCACTAATGCTCCAGGGTGTGAGAATTTATCTTGGGGTCTAGTCCACTGTGGTCCACTAGTAGGTGGCCATCTGAAGTGTGGTGGCTGTGTTTACTGGTGGCCCACCTCAGCCTGGGCTTGGGGGTTGTGCTCCCATTATGCTGAGTCATATTGACCCCTGTGATCATATCCTAGTTTGTATGGTATGCCATTCCATAATTCTGATGTTAACAATATCCTGTTTTGATCCACAGTGTGCAATGATATATTGTCCTCGTTCCTACTTACAGTAACTCTAGGAACTTGGCTCATAATGACCCTTTTTGTCAGTGGTAAAGATCACAAGATCAATGCTTGAGTGTCAATATTCACCAGAGTGTTCTTCATATCTACTCATGCATATTCTCTCAACTCCTATGAAGATGTGTGCTGCACTGAATCATCTGTGAAATAAGGACGGTTGCTAAGCTGAAGTTGGAGGCTTACCCTCCTCACCTGCTGCTGGGGAGAAATTAGCGCATGAGCTATCCAGGACTCAGAAAGCGCATCTCTCTGGTTGCACTGTGTTGTTATTGCCTTACAAATGCCAAGAGCTTAATGAGTTTTTATTTCTCTTCAATCATGACTTCTCTTTTCTTATAAGAAAGGCCAGTAGAAGGTGCATGGGTTTGTCAGCCAACTGGTGAGAAAATATGAAATGGTGATCAAAAAAGTGCAATTTAAAAGTTATTCATTGAAGAAATAAAATACCTCTGAAATTAATACTTCACTTTAACGGTGCTTAAATTGAAACAACTAAGAAGTGACTTGGAATGAACACATAATAACTCAGAAATCAGATGTAATATCGGTGAGACAAGACTGCTAGGCCACTGCTGTCCCCTGGTCACCAGCCAACTGACTGCACTTCACCCTAGCATCCTGCCTGCCTCACACCTTCCAGGCCGTATGGGGGCAGGGTCAGAGAGTGGTGGAGGGATGTCTTTCTCTCAAGTGAGCATTGCCCAAGAGCCCAGCCTTGTTTATCAAGATTATGAAAATTAGTCCCCTTCTTGAAAAGACCCTGACTCTGTCCCCTTTCAGACCACCAGTGGTCATGCAGTAAATGCCTAGAATGAACTATGCTGAAAACATGATTATACATGAAATGTGATATGTACTATAGTTCCAGGTGTCATGTACTGCATGATAATTGTGCTTCTTTTTGAAATGTTTATGAAATCACTGTACACTATTTATCCTTGCATTTTCCTCAGATTATGAAATGTGTTTTGTATTGAGTGATGTCTGTTTGTTTCTTATATGCTCTGGCTTCTATTACCTAATAGTGAATATATGATCTTTGGAAACTAAATCCAGAGTTAAGACTAGCTTTTTGTTATGAAGGGTTTTTAATCATGAGGGGAATATATAAGTTGTCTTTAATTGCATAACTAGCATAATATTCTAGAAATATGTCATTAAGAATTTGGCAATTCTCTTTTCAAACATTAACCTCACTCTGAATGTGTGCATTCTGAATCAAGTCATAATTCAACTGTTACCTCTGACTTGGGCTCTGGTGTGTCTTAAGCTCAGTCCTCACCCACCATCTGTGTGCTCTCTCACCCACCCTGTTGTTGGGCCGTTGTTAGGAAGCCTGCCTTATGTTGTTTATGTTGCAAAGATATAAGGCAAATTTTTAAAATTCAAGGAAAACTTATATAAACTGGCTAAAATATTGACTTGTAAGTCTCTTGCCAGGCATAATATTTATGTCTGGCATGCTTTTGTTTTATGTCAGAAATGTTTTTAAAGACAAGTGGCATAATTATTTCTAAGCCTTCCTGATTGTAAGTTTCAGTATTTTAATTGACATATTATTTAACTGACATTGGAGTAAGATATAGTCTTCATAAAATTATGGATAACACTTAAAAGGAAATTATTAAGAGTGAATAATTAGGAATACTTATGAACTACAGCCAGTACTGGAAAAACTGGTACATCAGGTTTGTGGAAAAGTGTGAGATTAGGACAGAATGCTCACCAAGCAAACATCAGCAGTGTGCAGTTACACCAACATACATTAATCGCTAATACAGATGTGTATGGATGAAAGTCTCCTGATATTAAGAATTGTAGCCTTATTGTGAGTGTGCCTGT
>NC_087183.1:10802367-10842367 GCF_035594125.1 Scylla paramamosain
GACTGATGAGTGTATTAACAACATGTGAATGAATAACCAAGAAGTGATCTTGTATTATCTTTGTGGGGGCAATTTTGGTACAAACTCTCCCAGGTTTCTAAAGTGAATACTTGTATTACTTCCAAATAAATGTGTATTTTCCATTCTGTAGTTTGTAACTTGCATGATAAATCTGATAAAGAATTTAATTGCAAAACTAAAAACTTGACTATCAATGCCAGAGGCCATCATCTGGTAGAAATAAGCTTTAGAAAGATTAGCAGCTTAGCTTTAGTTTTCCTTTTTCCAGTACCTTAGGAATCTTAGCATGGTGCTATCAGATATAATATTATCATTGTGTTTGTGTGCATAGAGAAGTAAAGTTATAAAATGAAGTGAGAGATGCAAATACATATATGAAACAGATGGGTGAAATGAAAAGAATTATGAAAGAGCACAAGATAAAAATATAATGAATATCACTGAATGATGAAGTACAAAAGTGCATAGACAATGCTAAGGTGCTGAACATAATTTCACAAACAATAATCTATATCCCCCAGTCTCGAGTTTACAACTTTACTTTCGAGTCTTCATGGCCAATCTTTCAAGTCTCAAAACTGACAATGAATCCAGTGAGTCATGCTGGCATAAAAAAATGTAAAGGGTCACTAAGTCTATCAGTCCCAAGATAATAGTGGTGTATTCTCAACTCTCACTAAGAATGTGACATCAAAGTACAAGCCACTTTTTGGGCTAAAGGGAAAATAAAGTTTTAAGGGAGTGACTATTATTATTCACTGTCTTTCATATTTTCACAATAATGGAGATAAATTCATAAACTGAACTCCATTTAGTGCAGAATGGCCAAGGACTTTTTAAAAAGAACGAGTCAAAAACATTGACAAAAAGCTACTAAATAGTTATGTCTACATAACAGGTACTGAAACCTAACTGCAAGTCACTGACATAACTTGTCACTATTAATACTCTAGTATTAGTATTACACTATTACAAATAACAAGTTTCTCAACATTTTTAATGCATCACTGCAGCGTAATCTCACCAAATGAACACCAGAGTCCCCATCCCCTCCCTCAGTTATCAATCTTTAATCCCAGGCATGCTGTCTACTTGTACTACATGCAAGCACAAACTCCCTACAACCTGCTGGTGTCTAGTCTCTGCAAGCACATAAACTCCCTGCATCCTGCTGGTGTCTAGTCATGCACTCCCTACCTTTTATGCTTTTACTCACTCACACTTCACCCATCATGTCTTCACATCATCATCCATCCTACTCCCATAATTCTAATTTTATTCAGTCAGTCAGTCAGTCAGTCAGTCATTCAATCTCTCTCTCTCTCTCTCTCTCTCTCTCTCTCAGCACCTTTACTAATTAATTCAATGCTCACCTTTTCTCTTCTCTCTTACCATCACTTCAAATAATTCAATGCACACTTTCTCTCATCATACATCCTATGATCCTGAACAATGTAAATATTAAGTTTTTCATCAAATACTTAATAGTAACTTAAAGTTACATATGATACAGTTGCAAGTAAAGTAAAAGTATTCATATTTGCTTTGATAAATATTTTTATTGGGTATAGGGGAGTACAATACATGTATTATCTCTACTTCTCAGAGGCCCTCCTAAGAGTTTACATTACCCTCAATAAAGAGATGCTATGAGCTAATTTAAAGTTAATACAAGAAAAATTATAGAAGCTAAGAGGAAAGAGGCATACATGTTAAGATATGCATGCACAGTTAGGAACAGCACCAACAACAAGAGAAGTGGAAGGTAATGTACAACTCCTGGTGGTCAGAAAAACCTTCCACCATGAACCCCAGCTTGTCGCTGCTTAGGCTCAAAGCTTCATAAATTCTGACCAAATAGAGCATAGTTCTGAGATTATGAAGTGCTGATGAATAAATATACTTTTAAAGGTACACAGATCAATCACTTCAACAACTCAGTGCTCCAACAAAGATGTACACACTTTCTCATCTGGCCATGAATCAGGACTCCAGCCTTGATACCTGATAAATAGACACCTTTCAGGCGCAACAAAAAACATCCATTACACACTGAAACATGTACATAATACACTAATATCCTGTGTCAGTAAATCAAAGAATATGCATCCTAAAAAAAAAAAAAAAAGGCAAATGGCATACAAGAGCTGGGTCCACAATACAGGTCAAGGAAAGATGTGTACAAACTTTAACCTCATCCTCCACCAGATGGGCCCCGACCGGTAGGCCTCCACCTGCAGCTACTCGCCCCAGTGTCTCCAGTCAGAGGGTTGTACTCTGTGGGGACAGAAACTCACTGAAACTCAGGTGTCTGAGGCAACTGAAAGTAGCCCCTTTTCTGTTCCCTCCTACTTTCTCTATCCTCATTTTCAATCCAAAGCTGGATGCTGCGTTTATGTGCACAATGACTTAACCTGCTCCCATGCCCACGCTCTTGAATCTTCTGAGTTTTCCACCATCTGGCTACGACTACAGAGTCAACCTCATACTAAATTTATCTGTGCTGTATACCTCTCACCTAACTCCTCTGACTATAAGAAATTCTTTGACTACTTAACTTCCAAAGTGGAGCACATTCTGACCCTTTTCCCTTTTGCAGAGATCTCCATTCTTGGAGACTTCAATGTTCACCACCAGCTTTGGCTTTCCTCTTCCTTCACTGACCATCCTGGTGAACTAGCCTACAACTTTGCTATCCTCCATGACCTAGAGCAACTGGTGCAACACCCTACTCGTATTCCTGACCGTCTTGGAGATACACCCAACATTCTTGACCTTTTCCTGACCTCTAATTCTTCTGGTTATGCTGTCACCCTTTCTTCTCCGTTGGGCTCCTCTGAACACAATCTCATATCTGTATCTTGTCCTATCGCTCCAATCCCTCCTCAGGATCTCCCTAAGTGAAGGTGCCTCTGGCATTTTGCCTCTGCTAGTTGGGGGGACCTGACGAGGTATTTTGCTGATTTTCCTTGGAATGACTACTGCTTCCGTGTCAGAGACCCATCTTTGTGTGCTGAGTGCATAACAGAGGTGATAGTGTCTGGCATGGAGGCGTACATTCCTCACTCTTTTTCTCGTCCTAAACCTTCTAAACCTTGGTTTAACACAGCTTGTTCTCATGCTATACATGATAGAGAGGTGGCCCACAAAAGGTACTTAAGCCTTCCATCACCAGAATCTCATGCACTTTATATTTCTGCCCGGAACCATGCCAAGTCTGTTCTCCAACTAGCCAAAAACTCCTTCATTAACAGAAAATGTCAAAACCTTTCAAGATCTAACTCCCCTCGTGATTTCTGGCATCTAGCCAAAAGTATCTCCAATAACTTTGCTTCTTCTTCTTTCCCTCCTTTATTTCAACCGGATGGCACCACTGCTATCACATCTATTTCTAAAGCTGAACTCTTCACTCAAACCTTTGCTACAAACTCTACCTTGGATGATTCTGGGCTTGTTCCTCCCTCTCCTCCACCCTCTGACTACTTCATGCTACCTATTAAAATTCTTCGCAATGATGTTTTCCATGCCCTCGCTGGCCTAAACCCTCGGAAGGCTTATGGACCTGATGCGGTCCCTCCTATTGTTCTCCAAAACTGTGCCTCCATGCTTGCACCTTGCCCAGTCGAACTCTTTCAGCTCTGTCTGTCAACATCTACCTTTCCTTCTTGCTGGAAGTTTGCCTACATTCAACCTGTTCCTGAAAAGGGTGACCGTTCTAATCCCTCAAACTACCGTCCTACTGCTTTAATTTCCAGCCTATCTAAAGTTTTTGAATCTATCCTCAACAGGAAGATTCTTAAACATCTATCACTTCACAACCTTCTATCTGATCGCCAGTATGGGTTCCGTCAAGGCCACTCTACTGGTGATCTTCTGGCTTTCCTTACCGAGTCTTGGTCATCCTCTTTTAGAGATTTTGGTGGAACTCATGCTGTTGCCTTGGACATATCAAAAGCTTTTAATAGAGTCTGGCACAAAGCTCTGATTTCCAAACTACCCTCCTACGGTTTCTATCCTTCTCTCTGTAACTTCATCTCAAGTTTCCTTTCTGACCGTTCTATTACTGCTGTGGTAGACGGTCACTGTTCTTCTCCTAAATCTATTAACAGTGGTGTTCCTCAGGGTTCTGTCCTGTCACCCACTCTCTTCTTATTATTCATTAATGATCTTCTAAACCAAACTTCTTGTCCTATCCACTCCTATGCTGATGATACCACCCTGCACTTTTCCACGTCTTTTCAAAGACGTCCAACCCTTCAGGAGGTAAACATATCACGCAGGGAAGCCACAGAACGCTTGACTTCTGATCTTTCTGAAATTTCTGATTGGGGCAGAGCAAACTTGGTATTGTTCAATGCCTCAAAAACTCAATTCCTCCATCTATCAACTCGACATAACCTTCCAGACAACTATCCCCTCTTCTTCAATGACACTCAACTGTCCTCCTCTTCTACACTGAACATCCTCGGTCTGTCCTTTACTTATAATCTGAACTGGAAACTTCACATCTCATCTCTAGCTAAAACAGCTTCTATGAAGTTAGGTGTTCTGAGACGTCTCCGCCAGTTTTTCTCACCCCCCCCAGCTGCTAACTCTGTACAAGGGCCTTATCCGTCCATGTATGGAGTATGCTTCACATGTTTGGGGGGGGTTCCACTCATACTGCTCTTCTAGACAGGGTGGAATCAAAAGCTTTTCGTCTCATCAACTCCTCTCCTCTAACTGACTGTCTTCAGCCTCTCTCTCACCGCCGCAATGTTGCATATCTAACTGTCTTCTACCGCTATTTTCATGCTAACTGCTCTTCTGATCTTGCTAACTGCATGCCTCTCCTTCTTCCGCGGCCTCGCTGCACAAGACTTTCTTCTTTCTCTCACCCCTATTCTGTCCACCTCTCTAATGCAAGAGTTAACCAGTATTCTCAATCATTCATCCCTTTCTCTGGTAAACTCTGGAACTCCCTGCCTGCTTCTGTATTTCCACCTTCCTATGACTTGAATTCCTTCAAGAAGGTTTCAAAACACTTATTCATCAATTATTGACCACTGCTTTGACTCTTTTATGGGACTGGCATTTCAGTGGGCATATTTTTTATTGGATTTTTGTTGCCCTTGGCCAGTGTCCTTCCTACATAAAAAAAAAAGAAATAAATAAATAAAAGTTGGTGCTTTATTGCCTGTACCCTGAAAACTCAAACTCTACCAAAAAACTACAGTGAAAATTAAATCCACTACCCCTCTACACAACACAGTGAAACCATCCAACCCATCTACTACCATTACTGGCAAAATCAATATTTCCAGAAAACCATTAAGACTATATTAATTACATCTACCTCAAGATAATGATATAATACTATTCAACAATGTGAAAACTTTGCTAAGTACATGACAGACATCCTATTCCATTTTAATTTAGTATCACATCTATTGAGAGAAACTGAGGCTTTCACTTGCTTGCAAACCTGAGAACAAGCACACTCCTTCATCTGTTCCAGGACCACTGGACTTTAGATACCAAAGAGTTGTACAACTGTCAAATCAAGTATAATGAATACTTGGTTCAATGCTGCAATGTATGTGAATATCATAGTAGCATTTTTTTGTTCACAGTTGTGAATGATCATGATTACATTCATTCTCATCCCCATACTTTTGAGAGGTATGGTTCATGTTCACAGAGATCAATGTGTCACACAGACTGATCCAAGTTGTAATGTCACCACTCCATCTTTAGTTTTGAAATTGTTCCTCAGGGACTCCTCATTATAAAGAAACCAATAAAAATTATAATTTAAATAAACAATAAATCACTAACCTGGCCTCATCCTTGGTTTCGTGGCTGGTTTGTCTTTGGCACTATTACTGCTGGTGCTGTTGGCATCACTGACTGAGGCACTGCTTTTGTCCTTCAGTTTGTGGCCTTTACCTGACTGCATGCGTTCCCACTCTGCTATTTTATCTTCCCTCATCTTTTCCTCTCTCTGTGGAAAAATTGAAAAGCTTGATCAGGTGGACATATATACACACAATCTGAATATATATAATTATGTAACTTCATCAACTTAACCAACATGAGTCATGATCCAAGCACATCTTAAGAATGGCCTGAACTGTAACTAAATTCATTCAAACCCTTGGTGTCACCAAGTCATCTAATGACTATAAAAGATGCAGGTTAAAAAATATAAACAGTAGATAAATAAATAAAAAAAAACATACCACTTTTTTCTTCTCTAAGCTCTCATAGGCAGCCTTGTTGTATTTCTCTTGCATCCTCTGACGAGCCACATCAAGGGCCTGGTGTCTGGCTAACAAGATGTCAGGGTCTGGGGAACATTGCATACTTAGTATACTGCTCACCAAGTGTAACTCCAAATGGCTTGCTTAATGCAGTATACAATGTGGGTATACACTAAGTAAAAGTGCCTAATGCATTCCTTAGACAAGTATAAGGCTTTACTGAGTTTAGGATTAGGTCACACTAGGAACTGCTCAACATAAATCATTTGGTCCAGAAATCCAACAGTTTAAAAAGTGTAAAGAGACTGGGATAGTAGTAAATCAATCATAACAAGATAAATAACTTACTTTTGTGGTACTCTGCAGCTTCTTGATCATCTTCTCTCTTCTTCAGCCATCTTTTGATTTTAGGTTCCAACCGAGTCCAGGCAATAAAGCCAACCAACAAGAAGCCCACTGCATACCATCCATAAGCAGTCAGAAATGATAGCACTAAAAGAACCAAAAAGAAAAAAAATATATTAATATTGCACATGTCATGCTCTATTTTTTAAGATTCACAGACTGATCAGAAGGTAGGATTAATTAGACATGAGAGGCTGCTGCCAGGGGAATGGACTTTGGCAGGCCACTCAGGAGACCCATGAGTCTAACTTGTCACCAACTGGGACACAACTGATTAACAAGGCCCAAGTAAATCTGGTTGGCTGTGATTGTCCTATCACTAAGCATCACACATATGTAATATGCTTTATATGTAGTATGCTCTTTCCTGAAGTGTCAGGAATAAACTGCTTGCATGAAGCAGTATAATGATGGCAACAAACCATTCATCAAAACAGATGAGAAAACACCAAGAAAGCTTTGAATAAACATGTTTCCCTTGAATGCAGAGAGGGAGAAAGGTGACACTGTAGCAGTACCTGTGACAAAGATGATGGAGTCTGTTCCACTACACAATGTTACTTTCTAGCATTCCTTATAATAATAGTATCCTCTACCCGCTCTACATGAGACAAGCAAAGATACAAGAATCCTAACACTATTAACTCACTAACTTAGGCAACTTGAACTTAAGAGGTTAGCCCAGACTCACCCCTTGTAACAAGATAAGTGATCAGTGCTGGGTTCTGCTGCTCAAGGGTAGGTGGGTGAATCCCCTCCAACTCCTGCTCATCTGGTTCAGCTATTACCTGCTCCGGCTCCCCCATGACAAGATTATCTGAAAAAATAAATAAATAAAATAAATAAATAAATAAATAAAATGAAATAATAATATTGATAGAATGATTAAAGAGGTAAACAAATTCAAACAAGTCTCAGAGCAAGTATTATGATCCTGTTACTGTGAATACTATCATTGTGTGAGCCATCTTATGGCCTGATCACCAGACAGCCAAAGCAATTAATACCCTTATTACCAAACAACCAATGCACAATCCCAAACAGCCTGATCACCAAACCCAAAACAATAAACAGCTTGATTGCCAAACATTTAACAATCTGATTGCAAAACAGCCAAAACATCTTAATCAAACACGATCACCAAACAGCCACAATGTCTTACAGCCTAAACACGATATGGCCAAGTATGTCTTATAGAATAAACACCAAGTGGATAAAGCATCTTGCAACCTTAGCACCAGATGGCCAAAATATCCTGTGTCCTGAACACCTAACAACTGGAATGTCTTGCAGCCAAAACCTCTCACAGCAACCACACCTTTCAGCCAAAAATAAAAACTACCAAAACTACAACTACCGAACAAAAACTGAATAATTTCTGAGTCTTCCAGCCAAAAATATTAGTATATGTAAAATAGGACCCAGGCTAGACCCAGCAGACCAAACTACTACCACCCACACAAGATCACCACTGACAACTACTCGCCAAGCACAATCATGGCTGAAAAGTTATGCAGTCTCATTTCATCATGCTGCTCAGGAAGATTTTATTATTATTACTTTAGAAATTATAACAAAAGAAAAGTTGGATGATATCAAAATAATATAATGTTACTGCACGGGAAGTTGCTAGGAATGACGCTACTGTAATGTGTAGGGTTACACCTGTTGGCCTCTCCCTCTTGGACCACATGTAGCAAGCAAGGTGTGAGAAGGCACTAAACTTCTGGGTCCCATACTTTGCAGGCAGGAGAGGTGGCAGGCAGGTGACCGAGATAGCCAGTTGACAATGAGGTTTCACTTGGCAGTCAGCACCCAGTCACAGAGGAATGCAGACATGGAACAGAGCAGTGGAGGCAGCAGCTGTGTAGGTGCCCGTGGGTCTTAAGGGAGTAACAGTGACACCCTGGTGAGCAGACCTGAGGCGAGGGTAGATGCACATGTGGTGACCAGAGTTGGTACCTGGTCATGTGGCAGCCTGCATGAGGTGCTGTGGAAGCCAGAGGAAGCACAGGCCTGGAGGAAGACCACAGAGGGTGGATGTCATAGCTGGCTGTGGAACCTCCCTGCTGCTGCTGGAGAACAAGAGGCTGGTGGAGTTTCTGTGAGGTGTCTGCTGTGTATCTGAGAGCCAACCTGAGGAAAGAACGTGTGAGGAAGATGTCCTATGGCTGTGAGAATTACTGGCGGCTGGGAAGTGGAGCTGAGAGAGCCTTTGCCGTGTTCAGCCGCTGCCTCTGCATTATGCTCAGAGATGTGTCTTGTGGTTCTGCTCCAGATTCACCTCATGTGCGAGGACACCTGAGTGACTCTGGCCACTAAGTGTCGATTTCCTTGTTGGGCAGGAAAGGTTCTCTGGAGCAGGTAAGGAAGTCAGAGGCTTGTTAGGATCAACTTTGCTATGTAACACCTCATCCATGATGTTTGCTGCTAACCTGAACACATCTTCAACAGCTTTCTCTTTTATAAAGACTGAAATCTTACTCATTACTGCTGGGCATGCTTCTGAGGGATGGCAATGAGGATTGTGAACTCTGATGTAATTTTCAGCTATTTCTTTTACTATAGCTTCACAGTTTGTATCTTTATTCCTTACAACACACTGCCAATACACAGCAATACTCGATTTTCCTTTTTAACCAGTATGCATAGCCCTGGCTGTCTACTGGCTTATGCTTTCCTGTCTGAAATGATAATCATACTTATGTGATGTCTTCATTACTAGCTGTAGGAGTTGCTCTAATCTCTCCAGCATGGCCAAATGTCATGCTCTCATCCATGGGAGTTGCAGTAGGAATCTCAGGAGTCCCACTCCCCTCAGTGCTGCATGCATCACACATCCAGCTGATGTCCATCCCCTCTCTCACAACTGTCCAGTATTCTTCCCTGGTGACACCACTCCCACATGTTCTGTGCTGCTGTTGCATGCACCTGTCATACAGCAGTGCCTCCTGTTACTAATCATTGACATTTTGAAAGAATTTTTAAAAAAATCCCTGAAAAAAGGGAAAATTCCTTGCATCTGACATTATATAATTCAACAGTTAATTTGGATATCATGTCCATGTTACATACAAGCATAAAACTTACATGCCATGTAGAAGGCTTGGTGACCTTGCCGTAAACATAAAAATATCAGGGAGGCACATGTCTAGTATGGCTGTAATAGCACTCGAGTGTGGAGAAATTTGATATTTTCCGTTGAGTGTGGAGAAATTTGATATTTTCCGTCGAGTGTGGAGAAATTTGATATTTTCCAAGTCCAGTCAAGAGTAAACACTGAAATTATTTTCTTTTGTTTATAACTGGGATTTGCAGCATATTAGGATTTCATGGTATCTATACAGCTGATCCTTCCAATCACGTGCTGCCACTCATGAGGCCACCAATTACGACTTTCCACAATGGGTTCAGTTACACTTTTCATTTGTTTTTCAGGCATTCTGATGGAGGCTCACTGTCATTTGTTAATATGGCTACCCAGTGGAGAGAGGTGAAGCAAACAGTGCCAGTGTTTGGTGGGAAAAAAAGTGACTATGTGGGATATTTAGCAACAGCAATGGTTAAGTTGTGATATACAGACATAAAGAAGAGGTTCCATGTGTTTAAAGAAGCCAAGGGGGGAGGGTGCAGATCCCCTGGCTAGGATACGTTAGGGAAATTCTAAATATTAAGGGAAATCCCCTTAGATTTTTTAACACCCTTATTTCACTTGCTTTTTCACACCCCCCCAAATTCCCCACAGGCCCCCAAGCTTGTTTGAGGGATTAGGGGGAGTTGGGGTGAATGGGGGGGCCGGACTTCTTATCAAGAAATACCTATTCAACAGCAATATATTACCTGTTGGTGGCACACAGTTTATCTGCACACAAAGCAAAGTCAACCATGCTGCCCCAGTAGACCTGGTGGTGATTGGTGACTGATCTGCAATGTGCTATGCCTACCAAGAAACATTGATTCATACAAGACAGGTCTGACAGGAAACGAGACGAATGTCATTGTGTCACAAGGCTTGAAAAGAAACAAACTGAATGCGAGGATCACAAGGTTCGACAGGAAACGAGCTGAATACTCCAGGTATCACAAGATTTGAGAAGAAACGAGCTGAATGCGAGTTCATATATGTATTAAACTTTCTATATGTGCAAAAAATTTGGAGTTAATAGTCTCGAGTTGGTATTGCAAAATGGTTCGAGTTGGTTCACCTGGTGGGAGTCCGTAATAATGAATGGTCCGAGTTGCGGTGATCTGTCCTTGGAGTGGTAGTATGACATAAGTGATTCAGCGTGACATGTAAGTCCAAATTGTGAATCGCACTTTTCCTCGACGCGACCATCTGATCACACCAACCATTATTAGCCCCATGATGCAACATTCTCATACACCCTTCATCCCGCCCTGCCCTTCGCTTCCCTTCACCCCATTACTCCCCACCACACACCCGTCAGGTCACACTCACTCCACTCACGCTGAGGTCACGGTGGGCGGCACTACATGGGCACGATGAGGCAGTGCAAAGTGGAACTGCCACGTCCTTCCCCCTGTCCTGGCTTTGTTTATTCTGATCGTGACGTCAGGACTGGTCTGTGACGTGTCGTCAGCCGCCAAATTTACACATCATCACCCAACACTACTCCCTTATTGGTTCAGGATTAGTGGATATTTTATTGAGGGGTCTTATTTATGCCTTATTTCTTAGCGTCATTCCAAACCACTCATTATAGACTATTATGCAGCAGGCTAAACCTATTAGTAGCCAAAACTGTCAAAATTTTACCTCTCCTTTCCTTTCCCTATTAGTAATTAAAATGTATACTAACGGGTCTCAGGTAAGTTGACTTTTAGTATACCATAATATTATGACTTCAAACCATTCCCAGTACACTACTGAATGGGGAGATTAAACCATTGAGTAATTGATAATGTTGGTAATAATGCCATAACGCGACTTTATCATTTCACAAATTAACGGGGCTTATCTAGAATAAAATTTCACATGCCCTAGGGTCTTATTTTCAAGGTAGTCACCATATAATACTAGATAAGACGTCTACCTATTTAATGGCTGCTTACAGTGGGGTGATGCGGTGTCGTGTGCAAGTGTCCATCGGTGCGGAATTGTACTTTGTGCTCCACACTCCTCTGTTATCTTTGCTCAAACTCCTGCATGAAAGGGTCTATGGGGCTGATATCCTAACCAGACGAAGAGTAATCACCGATTGTCATTATGAGTGTATATGACACATCATCAGTAGTCTTATAATCTATTGTTTATCGAATATTTTTAAACCTCCGAGTACCTCCGACTCGGACAGTTCTGCACAATATGGACATATCATCCTGGATTTTCACTTTTTGAAGTAAATACTGCGAATTCCACGTTTCTTTTGCTAACGTAGAAAAAATAATGACTCACGTTGTCTCGGGTAATATTTCAATGAGAAATGTTCAATATTAAGTAATTTATTGATCAAAGTAGGTCGGCCCTTCACTTTCGATGAGACGATGCTGGTGTCCACTCCGAAAGTCTTGATAAATGTCGTTTCTTAATTATTTGATAACACATAGTGATTGTGGTAGAGCATATCAGTAAAATATGGTCTCCTACAATTTTGTTTGCAAGGAAAACATGCATTTACCTAAAATAAACCTGTAATAATGCAAAATATAATGCGCAGTCGATCGCAGCAACGTGAACTAAAAATCCAGCTGAGTCATAAGGCTCCTCGCACTTCCATATTTTACAAAATACTGGGCTACAAAGCAAATTTCTTTGGACATTTCGACAGAAGAATAAATATACCATATTCACACGAAATTGCTTACAATAGGACTGCATCTCTGAGTCTCGACTGTCTCAATCCCTCCTATCCCACATGAGATGTGCGACTGAATGAAAACTACAGGACAGCCAATGGCATACAGTAAATATGCTACCTGAATTAAAAAGAAATCCTAGTCCGCACAGACGGACACTTTTGCACACGACAGTATCTCTGTGCGATCGTTCGACGCGCGCGTGAGCTTTACCGGCCATCATGAGCAGCTTCCGGCCCTCCTAGGCACCAAGCTTGCACCAGCACACACAGGCAGCCATGGCCCGTGTCATCGTCTTGTTCAGCGGAAACCTACTAGTAGGTTAGATGAGGCAGCAGTTCACGAACCCCTTCAAATACAGTCAACTTCCAGTCTGACCTCTGGTCACCGTCCTCTGCCTCGGGTCTACGACTGCCAGTTCGCGCCACGCACCCACCAAAAAAATCCCCAAAAGTCTTTCCTCTTCCATTAACATGCACCAACTACTCTCATATCAAGCTCCAATAATACTAAATGAAATATAATAAAGTATAAACATGTCAAACTAAATTATGTCATTATAATTGTAATTGCAAAAGTATCCATATATCACTAAAGCGCCAAGTTCAAACTGGTCATGGCGGTGCTTACACTGTTCAATATCTCATCTATTGCATGGTCTAATGTAAAGTAATCAAAAAACTTGTGTGACTTGAAACCTCTCATTAAAAGAGTGTTTCCTCAGTATATATGATTATCAAATGTTGAACAAAATCAGGCAAACTCTCATTTCCCACCTGGATGTTGACGAATGCAAATTTGTTATTATTTTTTTCTTTATCAAATGGTTTATTAGGATCCACTCCACCAACATATACCGGCATACAATGTGGATGTGCAACTGTCCAATTTCCCCTCCCCCCAAAAAAAATAAATAAATAAAAATAAATAAATAAAATTAAAAAAATTAAAAAATCACTGAGAACATTATAACTACTTACCAGCATGTATATATGGGGTTCAAAATACTCAGGATGAAAACTACTGGAGGTAGGTAAGTGGGCAAAGATCCGGAACAATACCATATATTCATGATATAGTTATTTATAAGCATCTTGACAGAATGTGTATTTATTTATCTATTTTTCATGACTATTGCCTCACACAAAATACTACAAGGTAAACTTCTAGAAGTACGCAACACTCTGACAATCACAAGGAATAAAGAGGATGCACTGCTTACCTCTGACCAGGCTTATAGGTTGCTCTATTCTTGATGAGTTGGATGAATGTGCAGGCTATGAATATGACCACAAAGTAAGCAAATATAAAGTAAACACTAAACAGACCTGTAATGGGCTAACCTTGCTAGATGGACAGTTCTCAAGATAGTGACGAAGAAAGGCAACTATTTTTCCTTCACATGTTAATATTTCTGCACCACAAGAATCCTTTTGTTAGTAGTTTCCCAACCTAATAAATAAATAAATGAATGAATAAATTAAGTAAATCAAGTGCTTCCAGTGTAGAGTGAATAAAGCAACTTTGTATACTGAATAAACATTTATTGAAGACTTGTATATGCATTAAAAAAGTTGTAACAGATTACTTATAAATTATTATACACAGTTGAGATGATGGAAAAGTATAGTGTGGCAACAAATGAGGTGATGAGTCAGCACCACTCCAGCAGCATAATGACCTGCCATGAGAACAGCTGCTGACTTACACTACAGTACACCACAATCCCATAAAAACAATGAAGAACAACCATTCATACCCACATACCAACAGTGCTTGTCACTCGTCACATGACACCCGCACAACAGCCTTCAAACGGTGACTTAACAATGGCATTGCTACACTCACTTCCTTCCCTTACTGTGGGCTCTAGCATAAGGGGATCTTTGGCCATGGTTACCTGCTCAGCTATTAAACAAAAAAGATCATATATCATAATACAATAAGTTTGGATTCTTTAAATGAATGCACCACAATTTGAAAAGAAAATAAACATTCCTGCACTTCTTTTCAAAATCATATTCTTTGGTGTGCCACTCTGTATAACATTTAGATTCACAAAAATTGGCTAATGGGTTGCCAGTATGGACTACATAAGAGTGTTGACAATAATGATATGCCCTCTACAGAAGTACCATTTGTGCTATTGCTATCTCTTGCATGTGTGCCCTCTGAGGGGTGATAGGTGCCAATGATGATGATGATGAGGATGATGACAATGATGATGATGGTGGTGGTGGTGGTGGTGCTGGTTGCAATAATGATGATGATGATGAGGAGGAAAGTGATGATGATAATGACAGTGAAGATGCAATACATGCAATGTAGAGACATGAGTGAATGCATGAAAGAACTTAAATAAGTACCAGACATCAAGGAAAATAAAGTAAAATAGGGAGAGTGACATGATTATGAGTGATGTGATGAGAAAAGCCCATACTAAATAATACAACACAAACTGTCTTGCTTTTCCCTACCCTATATGTGAGGTAGTGCATTCTCATACCCTGCTGGATCCTGCTATGCCCCCCTCTTCCCTCATAGCAGAGATATTCACCTATACACTCTACATGGAGAGAGAGAGAGAGAGAGAGGAGAGAGAGAGAGAGAGAGAGAGAGAGAGAGAGAGAGAGAGAGAGAGAGAGAGAGAGAGAGAGAGAGAGAGAGAGGAGAGAGAGAGAGAGAGAGAGAGAGAGAGAGAGAGAGAGAGAGAGAGAGAGGGAGAGAGAGAGAGGAGAGAGAGAGAGAGAGAGAGAGAGAGAGAGAGAGAGAGAGAGAGAGAGAGAGAAACACTAAACTTATGTAAGTTTTCCCCTAAGCACTGTTTAGGTTCTTGAGCTCTCTTTACCAGTCCTTATACTTCCTGTTGGTGTATCTATGAATTATTCACAAACCACTGAAACAAATACCATATCTGTCCAATTTGCCTTGTCTTTTTTGTATGCTACCACAGATAATTCCACAAGCACACAATACAATATCAAAATCAATCAGGGAAAAAAACAAAGAAGTTAATGTGAGGAAGAACCATCAGACAGCATGTCATTTAGTGCATTGGAATCTGAATAGGGAGACTGCAATGGACGAGGAATGACACTGCGAAGCATGACATAACATTAAAAGGAGGTCTATTGATAAGTACAAGGTGATCATATCAAATGAAGAATACTGATCTTATACATTTTCTTAGGTATGTTGGAAATGAACACCTCATAAATGGATAAACCTGATCTAAAATCAAAATGTTCTATGAAATGCAGAACTGCACATTTTACTCCTCAATATTTTCATGACAGTCATGCACCAGTAGTATCTGTAAGACAATTAGGTACTCTTCTTTACAGTGAAATATGCATGTGGTCCCAAAGAGAGAAACAATAGTGTTTTATATTATGACATGTAAAAAAAAAAAAAAAAAAAAAAAAAAAAAAAAAAAAAAAAAAAAAAAAGATGAAGAGGTCTCACTCCTTTCCATCTCTACATTTCATGAATATGAGGTCTCTGTTAAAAATAACTAAATAAAAGCAATGTAGGATATATGTATCAGCTTCATACCATGTGCTATACAATAGAATACAACTGTCGTTTAAAAAGGAACTGAATAGAAAAAAAAAAAAATACAACTAAATGCATAAGTGATGCTTCTGCTATGCACACTTGGTAACTATATTATTCCTTTGAAAACCACCACTAGGCAATCCACACATAAAGAAAAGAGCCTAGACACTGCAACTAATGAATCAAGTCATCAAAGCGACAGACCACTGAGTACACAAACCCAAGACAATCACAGTCAGTCACACCACGAGTCACTGAGTTCATTACTGGTGAACAACTGGATTCTTAGGAATGACATACCATTTTCAGCATTTACAAAGCTCTTGACATAATGTGATTAAGATATTTTGTCTTCTTCCCAGTGACTGCATGTAATCATAACAATGACAAGCATTTATGAAAGTACATTTATTAGTGGTCTATTTCCTCCAGTAACAAGTAACTTGAAAACAATCTTTGAAAACCATTACAGTTTACAACACATATCTGATAAAAGTAATTTATTTTCATGTAACAAAAACTAGTTAGATGACATGACATACAAATATGAAAGAGAAGGGTACATTATCATATCTTCATACCAAGGGAGGCAATGGCAGAGAGGCTAACAAATCCAACATTCTTGACCTTTTCCTGATCTCTAATCCTTCTGCTTATGCTGTCACCCTTTCTTCTCCATTGGGCTCCTCCGATCACAGTCTCATATCTGTATCTTGTCCTATCGCTCCAATCCCTCCTCAGGATCCACCTAAGCAAAGGTGCCTCTGGCGTTTTGCCTCTGCTAGATGGGGGGACCTGAGGAGGTATTTTGCTGATTTTCCTTGGAATGACTACTGCTTCCATGTCAGAGACCCGTCTTTGTGTGCTGAGCGCATAACAGAGGTGACAGTGTCTGGCATGGAGGTGTACATTCCTCACTTTTTCTTGACCTAAACCTTCCAAACCTTGGTTTAACACAGCTTGTTCTCGTGCTATACATGAAAGAGAGGTGACCCATAAAAGGTATTTAAGCCTTTTATCACCAGAATCTCATGCACTTTATATTTCTGTCCAGAACCACGCCAAGTCTGTTCTCCAACTAGCTAAAAACTCCTTCATTAATAGAAAGTCAAAACCTTTCAAGATCTAACTCCCCTCGAGACTTCTGGCATCTAGCCAAAAAAATCTCCAATAACTTTGCTTCTTCTTACCCTCCTTTATTTCAACCGGATGGCACCACTGCTATCACATCTATTTCTAAAGCTGAACTCTTCGCTCAAACCTTTGCTAAAAACTCTACCTTGGACGATTCTGGGCTTGTTCCTCCCTCTCCTCCACCTCTGACTACTTCATGCTACCTATTAAAATTTTTCGCAATGATGTTTTCCATGCCCTCGCTGGCCAAAACCCTCGGAAGGCTTATGGACCTGATGGGGTCCCTCCTATTGTTCTCCGAAACTGTGCCTCCATGCTTGCTCCTTGCCTAGTCAAACTCTTTCAGCTCTGTCTGTCAACATCTACCTTTCCTTCTTGCTGGAAGTTTGCCTACATTCAGCCTGTTCCTAAAAAAGGGTGACCATTCTAATCCCTCAAACTACCGTCCTATTGCTTTAATTTCCTGCCTATCTAAAGTTTTTGAATCTATCCTCAACAGGAAGATTCTTAAACATCTATCACTTCACAACCTTCTATCTGATTGCCAGTATGGGTTCCGTCAAGGCCGCTCTACTGGTGACCTGGCTTTCCTTACTGAGTCTTGGTCATCCTCTTTTAGAGATTTTGGTGAAACTTTTGCTGTTGCCTTGGACATATCAAAAGCTTTTGATAGAGTCTGGCACAAAGCTTTGATTTCCAAACTACCCTCCTACGGCTTCTATCCTTCTCTCTGTAACTTCATCTCAATTTTCCTTTCTGACTGTTCTATTGCTGCTGTGGTAGACGGTCACTGTTCTTCTCCTAAATCTATTAACAGTGGTGTTCCTCAGGGTTCTGTCCTGTCACCCACTCTCTTCTTATTATTCATTAATGATCTTCTAAACCAAACTTCTTGTCCTATCCATTCCTACATTGATGATACCATCCTGCACTTTTCCACGTCTTTTCATAGACGTCCAACCCTTCAGGAGGTAAACATTTCACGCAGGGAAGCCACAGAACGCTTTACTTCTGATCTTTCTAAAATTTCTGATTGGGGCAGAGCAAACTTGGTATTGTTCAATGCCTCAAAAACTCAATTCCTCCATCTATCAACTCGACATAACCTTCCAGACAACTATCCCCCTCTTCTTCAATGACACTCAACTGTCCCCCTCCTCTACACTGAACATACTCGGTCTGTCCTTTACTTATAATCTGAACTGGAAACTTCACATCTCATCTCTAGCTAAAACAGCTTCTATGAAGTTAGGCGTTCTGAGACGTCTCCGTTTTTCTCACCCCCCCAGCTGCTAACTCTGTACAAGGGTCCATGTATGGAGTATGCTTCACATGTCTGGGGGGGTTCCACTCATACTGCTCTTAAAGACAGGGTGGAATCAAAAGCTTTTCGTCTCATCAACTCCTCTCCTCTAACTGACTGTCTTCAGCCTCTCTCTCTCACCGCCGCAATGTTGCATCTCTAGCTGTCTTCTACTGCTATTTTCATGCTAACTGCTCTTCTGATCTTGCTAACTGCATGCCTCCCCTCCTCCCGCGGCCTTGCTGCACAAGACTCTCTTCTTTCTCTCACCCCTATTCTGTCCACCTCTCTAATGCAAGAGTTAACCAGTATTCTCAGTCATTCACCCCTTTCTCTGGTAAACTCTGGAACTCCCTGCCTGCTTCTGTATTTCCACCTTCCTATGACTTGAATTCCTTCAAGAGGGAGGTTTCAAGACACTTATCCTTCAATTTTTGACTACCGTTTTGGACCCTTTTATGGGACTGGCATTTCAGGGAGCATATTTTTTTATTGGATTTTTGTTGCCCGTGGCCAGTGTCCCTCCTACATAAAAAAAAAAAAAAAAAAAAAAAAAAAAAAAAAAAAAGTGGTGCTGGTGAAACCTGTGTTTCAGTCTCACCAATGCCTAACCATTATCAATGCATCACAGTGTGGCTTCATATAAACTGCATGTTATCCTTCACTACAACTCTGATTGTAATTCTGGTCAGGTGAAGCAGAAGCTGTAAATCAAATCACTATGAATATACCATGTAACCAAATCCACTACAGACTACACCTTTTGTGCAACTATGGCTCAGCAGGCTGCATACACAGGTCTTGGTTTATGAATAAAGCACCAGTATCTTCAAATGAAATCACACAATATCTCTTCTTTATGCTTTCACCTCAAGACCTCAAGAACAGGCAAAGTTACACATCCTGAACATATTTTATGTGCACAACATTTTTCACACTTCATGCTGCCTCATGTCTGACACTACTTTTTTTGTACTTTTATGAAACACCAACTGCTATTCCCTTTCACTTCATCTTTGTGGAATCTATTTCAGAAACATCCACAACATTACTAAGAGTGAAGTTTCTAATACTCATTTGTTTAATATACAAAGCATTCTCTACAACATATCATCCCACGCTTTTTACTTTGCATAACAGTTTGTGTTGAGGCAAACATTCACACTGGAAGCTGGAAGGCTCTTCCTTTAAATATATATATATATATATATATATATATATATATATATATATATATATATATATATATATATATATATATATATATATATATATATATATATATATATATATATATATAAAAGTAAACTGCTGGCGTAAGAAAATTTTATGCTCAATTTTCAGTTTTGTAAAATATCCATCACTATAGATCTTCATGATACTGCACCAAAGTGTACTATATACTATGCATAAGACTTTTCATTACCAAGTTGAAATTCCCAAAAAAAGGTCTTTGTTTGTCATTGCTTACAACTGTTTGTGATGAAGCAAATCAATACGTGCATTACAGTGATGTAGGTACATAAATGTAGGTACGTACACTCCGTAAGATGAATGTGAAACACGAAATGTATAAACTTTCATTGTTAACATCTAAGTACATTCATAATGACAGTATTGCTAGTCAAGGAGACTCAAGACCTTAGTCATGACTTAGTAGTTGGCAATTGTGACTCTTATCATGTAACTGTAGCTCTTAGAGGTGTTTGTGATGGGAATAATTAATCCCAGTTATTCAAATATCTGCACATTTCATTCTCAAATATGATGAATAGAAAAGTGTCATCTATCATAACCATACAATATTGGCTAAGCATGGCTACAATTTTTTCATGATATCATTAATAACCTTAACTTTCACTATTTAGTAACAGTAATCCCATCAAAAGGAATAACTGAAGCATAATGTATACCAACGATTAATTGGTGGAAATAATAGCTTTTTAAGACTTAACAAGTGATGTGACACTATGTTGATTTGAAATCAATTTTGGCACCAGTCACATAAAGAACAAAACAGTATAAATAAATCATCAGTAAGAAATACAATAATTAAATGGTGTACAACACCTTACTTGTAATGAATACTCTTGGAATTCTACTAAGCTACAATATGAGGTTTACAAGCAGAAGCTTGAGGTCTTTTGACAAAGAAGCCAAGCTTTGGTAATTTTAGAATTTACAATTAAACTTCACTATGCACATATAATATTGCTATTATGTTAGGAGCTTCTTTACACTCTACCTTAAAAACAACAAGCTAAGGAGATAAAGTAATGTTCCCCTAAGGTAGACATGAGCATCACAAACCACACCAAAAAAGGTACAGGACTGTGTTTCTCGCCATCCATGATGGGAGGCACTGATGAGGCTGGCCCAGGGGAGATGCCTTTTCCAGGACACTTCCCCAGTAAATTTGGACCAGGCCAGGCTGGGCATAGGCTGCAGTACATAGCCACACTTCATCTCTCTCTCTCTCTCTCTCTCTCTCTCTCTCTCTCTCTCTCTCTCTCTCTCTCTCTCTCTCTCTCTCTCTCTCTCTCTCTCTCCCCTTTTAGACCTTATTATCACCACAATCACATTCGCTCTTGGCTGTGAAAATGGGGCCTTTGACATGAATAATGACTTGCTCAAAATAATACTTAAGTCCCAGAAAGAAAGTAAAACCTACATTTTTGTTATGTCTTTAGTGCAATAATCACAACATCACTTGGTTTATAATATGTATATCTTCCTTGAAAAGATATCTGCATGGTGTGTGTGTGTGTGTGTTATTACTAATTTCCAAATTAAATATTTATTAATATGACTGTGAGTAGGTGTTTACAAGAGGGTGTATTGTCTTGACTACAGCCCTTTGTTAGAAATGTCAGCCTTGTACATACTTAGATAGAATGCACTACTTGCTGTGTCTCCTCTAGAAATTTGTTTTGAATGAATATAATACCTAAAAATCCATAAACACTCTTATATACACTCTTGCTTCCTATAAATATCTCATAAATCCATACATATAAATAAATAAAAAAGAAGGAAAAACACAGGTTTGCTAATTATCTACATCCCATAACCTTTTCCTCTTGACAGCCACTTGGCAGTGTAAGTGGTACAAAATTCTTTCCCTCTCATGATGGATGTGGATGCATTTTACAACAGCCTCTACCCACAGCCCAGCCAGTGCACTCAACTCATCTCTCAGGAACTTGGTATTGTTCAAAAGAAGAAAATGCCACATACTAACACACAAACTGACATCAAAAAGACATCTTATTTATAAAGGGGAGACTAGTAAAGCCAAAAATATGAGGTTAGCACCACCAGGGGAGTGAGTGCCCACAGGAAGTGCAATGACACCCAAAACAACTGCCATCTAAGGTCAACAGCATAGAAAGACACGACAATACAAATATCAATGTTAGAAAGATAACACCATCAACAGGATTTAGGCACGTTTCATAAATGGTAAATGTGGTGAAAATATTGTGAATAATATAAAGTTTCTGCTAAATACAATAATTATAAATATAAAACTAGACTGAAAATGTGTGCAGATGGCTCACCAAAAATATATACATGCACGTGTGAAATTTAAAAAAAATAATTTGGAGACATATTATCATGTATTACTATGAAGTATGGTGAGAAAAGAATACAATACAAATAACACCTATAATACTGTGATACCTTAGAATATCCTGGTTGGAGATGGAATGATTCATTATACACACTGGAGATTCCAACAGCAAAGGGGCCTGGTTCAGAGAGGGAGGGCCCCACCACCATTACTAACCTATCTACACCACACAAAAAGTGGTGTTATTTTCTTGTTTTAATAATGGCCAATGGAGATGTGGAATCTGCCTTTTTTCAAATGACGATTATGATGATGATGATGATGAGTAAGGCAATATTCCTTCCTAACCATGACCTGCTGACAGGTGGTGGGACAACCCTGCCTGGCCCAGTGCTCCTGACAGCTGAAGGATATAGCTGCCTTAACAAGTGTGATGACTGTCTTTGTAAACTATGCAGTGAGTTGAGGAGGGCTGGTAAAGATCCAGCAACAACAAACAGCAATGTAAGACAAAGCAATTGTCATGAGGCAATGCACAATGTATCACATGGAAGAGTTACATGAAGTACAATCTGAAATACAATAGCAGCTCTAATGAACTGCATGAGTGCATATGCATTGTGTTTTTCTATGTTATTAAAGAAAATGTGAATGTCAAACATGTAGCTTTAGTATACATGTGATTATATATATATATATATATATATAATATATATATATATACTCGTATATATATATATATATATATATATATATATATATATATATATATATATATATATATATATATATATATATATATATATATATATATATATATATATATATATATATATATATATATATATATATAATATATATATATATATATATGATCCACCAAAATCATTATTCCACTTTTTAAGTACAATATTAAATTTGAACAGTTACAAATACAGATTAATCATATAGATCACTACTAAGCATCAAGATGAGCATGACTCTTACCTAACAAGAAAAACAGACAAGTAACAAGGCTGACAATGCTGCCCTCACCTCTACACACCATCCTTGGGAGCATCAGCCTTGAGATGCTATCATGATGAGCATAAAGAGTAGAAAACAAGGACTGTTACAGTTACTATAAAGGCAATAGTATTATATCCTTGAACTTTTGACAGAATCTTTTTAAAGCTGTAAGACTGTCCATCATGAGGTAAAAATTTAGAAAATATGATAGCCATATGTGTGTGTGTGTGTGTGTGTGTGTGTGTGTGTGTGTGTGTGTGTGTGTGTGTGTGTGTGTGTGTGTGTGTGTGTGTGTGTGTGTGTGTGTGTGTGTGTGTGTGTGTGTGTGTGTGTATTTTTTTTTCTATGTTATTAAAGTGTGTGTCTATATATATATATATATATATATATATATATATATATATATATATATATATATATATATATATATATATATATATATATATATATATATACACTGCATCAAGAACTTTACAGTTTTATAACCAACAGTAACATTAGTAATACAAATAAGTTTAGGAATATACATCATTACAAATGATACAATGTGATGTACTACAAAAGTACTACTAAAAATAATTATGGAAAATACACAATATTTTTGGATAACAAATCTTCTCAAAAACTGTGTGGGCACCAAAACAATGCAAGAAGATGTAACTGTTTACACCTTAGAACAGGCATACTTAAAATTCAATACAGAATTAATTAACTTCATAAAAGAAATACACATCACATAAATATATGAAACTTAGGAACAAACAACAGCATTAATTTGCATAAGTAGCTGCCATTTCACTATCCTAAAAGGTAACAGTAGTATTATAAAAGAATGACTAGCCTATATCTCTATGGCATATAAAATGGCCAAGCCTTAGAAACAGTATTTAATTTAGCAAGAAGTTAGAAAGATCAACATCATAACATGGAAGAGTAGAAACACCTTCACAATGAAAACTCTACCAAAACCATGTGATTCAGTCAGCAATTATCTCCTCATAAAACAGTCTTCTCATCATATAATGGGTCTAAAATAAATACTCTAACCTATTTTGTAATAAATATGACTGAACAACGTCCAATGTGTATTTGGATTATGTTCAAAATCAAAATGTAAACAAAAAATCATACAAAACACTTTGTACTTGGAGAAATTTTGAAGGAATCGCATTCCTTATGATTGAATATCAGGTTATAGTAAGTCATGGATATAACATATTTCCATTAAAGCCTTCACATACTCAAATATGACTGATACTATATAACTAACAACCTTCAACTTTCAGACAGTAAAAATGAACTTCTTAAACACTTCAAGGTAAGACTTAACTATGGGACTTACTCTCCTTGATTTCCCGAATTCCTTGCTGAATCCTCTTAATATGACCAATCTTAGTTATTCCCAACTCTTTTAGGTCTCTGCAAGCATCAAATGAGATATTAGCATAAGTCACTGCTACTCACATAGACATGGGGAGAAGCCATGAGATATAAGAATCATAAATGTTGTACATATACTTATAGACCCACAATCTATGAACATAATCTGAATGTACACACCTCCTTTCCAGATTGAGCAGCTCAGCACCTCGGATGTCATGGCTGAGGAAAGACTCTTGGTACTCAGATAGCAGCAGTGTATCCAGCCACGCTGCCACCTCTTCTGTACCCCACTCTCTCACCTCCCTCTCAAAGCCTCCTCTTCGCCCATCACGTTTTAGTTTCAGCTTGAATAGTCCTTTGGAGTGGACTCTCTTTGGCTCTCCCTGAAGAAGCAAGTAATTGACCATCAGTAATACTGCAGTGTCAAAACATTTTGAAACACCACTGTGGTTTATTTTCATGGAAGGAAATTAATTGAATGACTGGTGTTCTGGTGCCAAAACATTGACTCCTGTAATATAAGGGCAAAAATTTACAAGCCTAAAAGAAACTCTTCTGACCAAGGAAAATTGTTCTGAAGAAAGGGAAACCATCCACTACCACCAATGACTAAATTGTAAGTTAAAGTCGAAATAGCAAATGATGTGTTTTGAGCTTAGATGAAAATACTGAAAAACATCAGATAGCTCACCTCCTCTTCTGAGGCAAAGTGCATAAGGCTGTCCTTCTCATGGACAGACTTTGACTTCAAGACACCATCAAGGGAAGACATAACTGTCTGAAGGTTGTCTGAGAGAGTCTGATTCATTATCTGAAAGTCAATTCCCAGTATATGCCACAGTATACAAGGACATAAGTAAGCTGTTTTATTGTTAAGTGTTATCAAGTTATGATAATAAATTTACATTGTCAAATTATAAAGAAAGGACAAAGTCAAAATAAATAAACTGCTTAAGCAATCAATGAAGATCTACTATTGGCTATAAAAAATTAAACATATTCAAATAACATAATGAAAAAATTCTGGAGCTCACAGTGGGATCATCCTTTAGTGCATGAAGAATCTCTGTCTGAAGATGCCGTATGTTATGCACCAACTGTGTTGCCAACATTCTCAAGTTAGGCTGCAACAACACACAAATTAAGACATTAAAACATCTACAATTTAATCCAAAACAATTACTTAAAAAAATAATGAATGTCACAATTTATGCAATATAAAATAAAGCAAATATTTAACCTCCCTTTACCATATGCAGTACAATAAAATATGCAGTAATCTTCAGAACTTACACTTTCAATGATTTTGCCATCCCGCCACACCTTCTCCAAGCTGGCAGTGGCTGAGGTGGCTAGTTCCCCAAAGGTTACCTCCAGACAGGGGTTGGCTGCTATTACCATTTTTACATGGCTAATGACATCTGCAACCTATAAATACAATAAACATAACTGTTATGTCTCCAAAATTTTCTACTGCTGAAGATATAACAGCAAATCTTCAACATTCACAGGTTCAACATTTACAGATTTGATCAGTTATGGATTGGGACCAGAAGGGAAATGTATAAAGATTCCAATCTTGCGCACAGTGCTCAGTCATTAAAACCAATCTCTCAAAATAGTACAGTATAAGCAGTATAAGCACATGAATCTGTCAAATAAAAGGAATAAATGAATAACTGATCTTACCAAAGTGGCCAATGTTGCCAAGACAGGCAGCTCTTCATCAGCAAGCAAGGTCAACTGTTTGGTGTGACTTCCTAAGCTGCGCTGCTTCTCCTCCCAGGCCTTGAGTGATACTTCTAAATCCTGCAATAGAATTCCATATCATCATTTTCTCAGTCTCCATTCATGCTTGCCAACAGTAGCATGCCAAGCTGCATGGTCTTTTGCAACCTTTCTACATAAACCTAAATCTCAGGAAGTTTTCATTCTAAGATTTATTGAGACTGCCTCAAATAACTCTATTAAATTTACATCTCTAACTCTTTGAGGCCATCTCTCTCCACTATATATTTGTAATATATATGTAGAAAACCAACCATTAACTTTGTAATCAGTTAACCAACACATTATACATTTAATAATGAAATAAGAAAATTTAAGTTTTCTTTGAATGCATACAGGTAAAATCTGACACTCATAAATTCACTTACATGTGTTATGAAAATTAGAGCTCTTGTAATGCAAAAGTACTAAATCCCAAACCCCTGACCAACCTTATGGATCATAAAATATGCATCAATCTATCTCAAAACAGATAGGATGGACTGATACAGTCTGATGTTACTTACCCGATTCCTACATAGCATCTGCACTCTGTTCTTGTGAACAATTCGAACTATTCCAGGAGGCTGCGTCCAGGCTTCCCCATCAACCTGGATAGGAACGCCATCTTCTCCTACATAGACAAACATGAACATACTTTTTAGCATCTAATATTCAGTATACTCCTATGTTGTAGCAGAACAATCATTGAGACTGATCAAAATCCGCATGGGCCTCAATGATCATCTTGGTCTGGTCAATAAGGTGTCAAACTTGTGTTTCTGTGACTGTTCTGACAGAGAATTGGCAAAAGTATCTCTTCTATGATGCTCCATAGTTTACTTAATCATGAAAATAATGAATTATTCACCAATACATCCACTTACCAGCTTCCCCCAGGATTGTGATCTTAATGCTGGAGCACTGAGCTATTCGATGGTGCTGTAAATTAATTATGCGAGAAGCAGCCATCTGTGCAGAGCCAAAAACTGCTACAACTTCCAAGATTCGATCATCAAAACTAGGTGCCAAGAAACTGTCGTCTTCTTTTGTCCCTCCCCAGAAGTTCGTGCCTCCCATAAAACTGCAACGAATGGTGAGATATCCTGTAAGTATTGTTTGCAATATTTTGAAGTCCCTGGCTAAAAAAATAAAAATTAAATTAAAGTTCCATTCACTAAGGGAACAAAATGTGTACACTAACTGAAATGTACAGGGAAGGTTTGTCATGTTCTGGGAGAGGGAAGGCATATATTATGGAGAAATGGAGGTATAGTACAATGCAATACAGAGAGAGAGAGAGAGAGAGAGAGAGAGAGAGAGAGAGAGAGAGAGAGAGAGAGAGAGAGAGAGAGAGAGAGAGAGAGAGAGAGAGAGAGAGAGAGAGAGAGAGAGAGAGAGAGAGAGAGAGAGAGAGAGAGAGAGAGAGAGAGAGAGAGAGAGAGAGAGAGAGAGAGAGAGAGAGAGAGAGAATGGAAAAGGTACAGGATTGGAGTGTGCAAGCATGAAGTCCTAGACCAAGAGGGAGTTCCAAGAAACATCAGTCAGAAGAAAGGATAGAAACAGGAGCTGACCTGGGAATATTGAGAACAACAATGCCTTGTAATGAGGGCAGAGGGATCCTTTCTCCATCACATTCAAGCTGTACTCGCTGGTCGAGGTTTTTGTAAGTTTTCTGAAAAAAGTGTCATGGATTCTTTCACTATATATATATAAGTAACTATCAACTTTAACAAAAAAAAAATACAAAATTGCACAGTTTTGAGGTGAATGCTTAGCATAAACACATGATGTTTGCATCTGAAAAAAACAAGCACAATCTGCCAATTGTTGTTACATGCATACTACCAAACCTTAGCAGACACTTACACACAGCCACTCCTTGGATGCTAGAACCCCATACCACATGAAGTTCTTGGTTCTTGAACGGCACTTCTCTGGATGCTCTTCTCTTTTGTTGTGAAAATCCAATGTAATCTTGGCATCAATCCCAATTCCAAAATAGTTATTCATTATGCATCTTTCAGTGAAACCCTCTCTGAAAAAATTAAGAGAAAAGTGTACAACACACACCACTAAAACTTATTTACTATATCTTCATTCTGTATCACAGCAGAGTAGTACCATTAACAACACAATTCATCTGACAGCCAAGCATCCACCTACAGGGAGGAGTCATCTAGGTCCATAAGAGGAGAGGCAGCAGCACACAGTGTATCAGCATTGGCAAGGAGCACTTTCCTGATGAGGCCGCCAGTACTACCCCCGGCAGTAATGTCTGTGGGTCCAGGTGGGGTTAGACTCAACTCAGCCAAGAAGTATATGTTGAAGAAAAATATTCATTAAATATTTTTAGTAAATAATTATACAATGAATATAAAAACAAATCAAATTTGCCTGTTTTCTTCCTTATTTTATGGCACAAAGAAATTAATACTGATAATCTGTATAAAATAAAATAAAAAAAATCAATTGTGGTTACCTATATGTTATATATTTCTATATATAACATATATATTTTCTACATATTTCTTCTACCTTATGGTAGAAGAAATCAAACCAAATAACCTAGTCTTTTCCTTTTCATTCACTCTTTGCCTACCCTGTCTCTCACAATTTTAACTGTTATACAAGAGATTGTACATGGTGTTGAAAAACATAACTTTCTGGGGTGGCACAACTGCAGGAACGTTGTACGTAGTGTTGGTTCCATACATCATATTATGGAATTCTTCATTTTGTAAACAAGCTACATAAACTTTTCTGAACTTTTCATAAATACAGACACTTACAATCATCATGAGCATAGAGCCATATACTATAAACACTTCACTGTTCCATATCAAATGTTTGAAGAAAAAATAATGTGCTTCAGGAGCTACCACATATGTTTCATTACTACCTTAATATATTAAACTATTTTATCTTTTATCTTTACCTATTTACCCTTCATAGTGTAGCATAAACCACTTTAGTCCCTCTTAGCTACCACACACACACACACACACAGGAGAGGATCACTGAATTCATGTATGGTATACAAAAATTTGCTCAAGCCTATGTATCCTGAAAACAAAATACACACACGCACACGCACACACACACACACACACACACACACACACACACTGCAAACTCACACAAATGGTTAGCTACTTTGTAAACAAAGGTTTTGCACCATGCATCCCTGAACTCTTGAATTGTTTATGAAAAAGCACACTGCATGCAATTATTTGCTTTACATATGGGCCTTGGGCATGTAAACCCACCATCACACCAAACAAATGTACATCAGTGTTGCAGTTCCTCAACCAGTCTCAACACAGAGGCAGCCAAGGATTTTTTACCCCCCCACCCCCAGGCATCCTTGGTACAATGTCACACTGCCAGGCCAACCTCACATTACAACAGTGAACTGATGGGATCCCTGGGACCCAATACAGCTCCATAGCACAGTTAGCTTTCTCAGAATTTATCTTGATAATTTTCAAGCCTAAATCACAAAACCACACGACTTTTTTTCATGTAAAATTAACAACATATGTTACCTTGATTAATGACATAATTTTACAGTAATAGCAAAAATTCCATAACTGACCTGTGAAAATGTAGAGGGAATTTATGGCTGACAGTATTTACAGGGAATAGTAAACATATTTTAAAATGCTTGAACTAAGCAACAAATATTCTATACAATACCTACTGGATTCCCATGCATAAAACCACTAAACAGTCCACACATGGACATACTGTAAAGCAACTGAAAGGTGGCCACTACCTCTAGGGTCAACCTACTTGGCCACATGGGTAGTGAGACTAGTGGGTTGATGATAGGGAGGTGTTTGCGTGATGGGCGAGCAGCCGTAGAATCCCTAGCTACCCCTTTGCAGAAGGACCCCCGCCCCCCACGATCGGGACTCCTGTTCTTGTCCCGCCCAGCAGATATGGATATGCGGCCGGCTTGACTTTTCAGGGTTGAGCCTGAAGATATACGCCTTGATGCTGATGGAGAAGAGGCACCGTGAGGCTCCATGGTTGGTCAGTTGATGAAGCTTTTAAAGTATGATGACAAAAATGGTGAATGCTCATATCATCATGTATATCCAGACCTCAAAGCAAGTTGTTCAAGTGTCAAACTGACAACAGATCCACCTTCAAAAGCCGATGAAGCTGCAACAGTAGGAGGGAGAAGGCAGTGGTATTAGTGATGAGTGCAGAGTGAGAAAGAGATACAGCAGAGTGCAAAAGGAAAGAGTGGAAACAAGCTAATGAAAGCAACAATGTAAGCCATGCTCTAAGTCTGTTTCTCATTGGCAAGCAATAAAATGTAAAAAAGAATGCATGCAGTGGACTGCAGTACCATCTCATTCACCATTACAATACATCATATCATCAAACCAAACAAAATCAGAAAACAATCAAAGCAAACAATAAAAAATCATGCACAAATACTAGTATATGTACATGAAAATTCCTCATTCAAACATTACAGAAAAATCACACCTACTAACACACAACACCGAAAAAGGACATTTATCACAACCAACAAACACACAATCAACATATATATCCCCTCTTGTTCTTCTAAAGTGGTAGATCAACATAATATTCCCTCTTGTTCTCCTAAAGTGGTAGAAGATCTTCAAATTCTCGCACATTACAGCAAAGGCCAGTCATTAGCTACCAAAGAACAGGCTGAGGTAACAACCATGTACAACATCCAGTGAGAACAGATGGTACCCTTGAGTCCTTGGCCTGCTTGCTCCTCAACTCTGGATACTCCCATAAAAACATTTGTCCCATAGTTAAAAATCCAAGCAATGGGACTTGACCCCTACACATGTACTGTACATGCCAAAATGAAAAATCACATAAATGCAGTAGTAATAAATTAAAAAGAAAAGTACACTGTGTACATACTACAACTACATGGATATGTATTAAAAATTGCCATTTCTTTCCATTTTCATGAAAATCTAAATACAGATACAGTACCTGAGCACAGGCACTACCTATAGATTTTTTCCTATAATCCTGAAAAGCTTTCCTCACACCAGTCAAAAAACTGTCCTCTTAAGGTTTTGTGAATCTGAGAAAAATGCTGTTGTGAATCTGCTAAAGCAAAAGAATGGCCTCTAAAAGTATTTATATTACTAAGAACAATCTGTCAGCCTATATGTTTGTTTATCTATATTTTTCAATAGAACAGAATTTTGCAATAAATTTAACACTATTCAATGCAACATTTACCCATGACTATTAATGAAATTTTTACAATTCAATATCTATAAAACTTTATCAGGAAACAACTAATGTGACTCAAGAGGAAGAGCAGGACTGGCCTCTTTCCAGGTTATGCTCTTCTTTCCTTGAAAGCATATTTCCTGTGAGATCTGCTCATTGAGCAGCACAATCTCTTAGGCTTTATTTCAAGGCATCCACATGCTGGTGCCTCATGGTTTCTAAACATCAAAGGAAATCAATAGGTTTCCTTTAGTCATAATGCTCCTACTTTTCAATTTAATTTCTCACCAAGTCACCATTCTATTTTGCCAATGTAATATAAGACTATTTTATATTCGGGTCTCTGAATTTCTCCTTGCCACATGATACATACATTAGTGCAAAAATTCATTGTCACAAGACATTTATAACTGCACTGATCCATAATTAAAATGTTCTTTACCAAAAAAGTATCATAAACACAGCAGTGTTTTCCAGTTCATGACTCTCAATGTTATCTATAGTTTTATGTAAATGTTGGATGGCAAAGTCTGAACTCAACAAATATACATATATAAAGAATATGCACAACATACTTCTATGGGACAAGTCATACATCACTAAATGGCTACAAAAATAAAGAAAATACACAGAAGAACACCACAAAACAAGATGTGAGGGATAGGTGTGAACCAACCTAAGAGACAAACACTTGCTGGTGATCTATCATCACACATACACACACACATTACACAGCTAACTTGACTCAGGTGACAACAAGTCAAAACATAACTAGAATTGAGGAATGAGGCCACAATCTTCATGTCAAGTAAGCAAGTAAATGTTATGGTTTAGAACACCTCAACTTGATACCACAGTGCCACATAAATAATCAAATTCTGAGACAAAAAAAAACATAAACAAAATTTATCAACTATGAATAAAACATATAATAAATACATCAAACTATAATAGTTATTTTAGTACATAACTAATCACTATTTTCTAATCAGATAAAAGCACACCAAATAATTCAATTCTTCGACTCATTTCTCATTTTTTTGTCATTGGAAAAAAGTTAATCAAGACATGTTTTGTGAGCATTATGGGAGATATGCTCATGCTAATGGACTAAGGCAGAGATAAGACTTTACTTCAGTATCATCATAAAAATCTTGGGAATGCAAAAAATCAACAGAGCAATAACAATCATGTGGGAGGCATATAGCACAAGAATGAAAGAGGGTATTGCAGGATAAAGAACATGAATTTTAAGATGTTTCATAATTTAAAGAAACACAGAAAACTTAAAAGATGGAAAATAAACACCAATGAAAAGAAAAAGCATGTGTTTATGTGGGGAAGAATGAAGAGGCTGTGCACAAGCAAGCACAAGAATTAGGAAGATGTGTATTGTGTCAACCTTTCAGCAGTAAAGTGAATGTGATCCTTAATTGACCCTTAACCAAGATACAAGAATATGACTGTGTATCTGAAGGCACACATGTGCTGCTAGAGATACCTAATGGAAGGAAGAACATGCTTTATGAAAGGAGCAGTGTTTGTGAAGACCAATGCATCAATGAAAGAGAGAGGAGATAAGCAGAAAGAGAGATGCTTAGAAGGAAAAACCTAGAGTGAAACAAAAGTAGTGTGGTGAGAACTGTCTGCAACAGAAGGCAGTGGTGTTGACTTATGGAAAGACAGCATGCTTGAATAAATGCAACTGGAAGCCCATTTGTCAGATCAAGAAAATATCTGACTTAATAATTTTGTTCCAAAAATATATATTTTTACAAATTTAACTACATTAATTGCATTTTATATTGAATTCTTTTAGATGTGATCCCAAGAAATTATTCCATTTCCCAGCTCCAAGCCAAAAGAGACTGTAAAGAGTCTATATAAATGGTTATAAGTCTGTATCTTGCCAATGATGAGGTGAGCAAATGATGAAAGCATGCGAAAGCTATCCAAGAAAAAAATCTCATGTGGTACTATGACTATCAATGCATTATCAATATACTTCTAAATTATATATCACAGTATACTATTTATAGATAATTTATCTATATCAACATTACTATTTAACAGTTCAAAACTCTGAATCACTGCAACTCTAACCAACTTGCTGTAATTATATCTTTCATTTTAACACTGTAAAAAGCAAATTTAGAATAACTTACTTTTTATACAACTCATGCATAACAGACTTCAGTACTATCAACAATAAAGATTTACTCATAATCCTCACCTTTCTCTTCCTCCTCCATCTCATCCTCAGTCACAGCCTCAGCCCCCTCCACAATGCGCTCCATTGGTGGGCCACCGCCACTGCTTCCCAAAACTGCCTCCAGCTCCTCCTCAGGGATATCAGGTACTTCCTCCTCAGCCAAAGGAACCTGTGGGGTACTTGGTTCTGCAGCAGCATCCTCTCCCATTGGTTCCTCCCGTCTCAGACCCACTTCTTGCTCCTCATCCACTGCACTCACTGCCTCCATTTCTTCATCTGGTTTTGTAAGATGTACTTCTGTTGCCTCCTCCTCCTGTTTTTCTTTCTCCTTTTCCTCCTCCTTCTCTTCTTGTGTGGAAGCATCCTCTTTTATAAGACTCACCTCTTCCTCCTTTTCTTTGATGGAAACTGCATCTGCCTCCTCTTCTTGCTGTGTAGCACCCTGAACCTCCTCTTCCACTTCTTTTGATGTGTCATCTAATGCACTTGAATCAGCCTCTGGAGTGCTGTTGTCCTCACCATTTTCAACCAATTCACCATCACCTGTCTGTGTTTCCTTTACAGTTTCATCAGCTTCATCACTTTCCTGCTCTTCAGTTTTCTCTTTCTCCTCTTCCTGCGGCTCATCATGTTCATCTGACTCACCAGCAGCACTTCCACTGTCCTCCACTTGGTCTCTGTCCTCTATTTCACTCTTTGTCTCTGAATGTTCCACATCCTCATCAATTGTAAATGATTTGTCCAATAAACTCGGTAAGGACTCTCGTCTTTCCTCGATAGGTTTCTCCTCAAACATGTATGGCTCATCTTCACACACATCCATGAGGTTGTCTGTTGAGGATTGGATTCTGACTTCTATACCTTCCAGAGAGATAGCACTTTTTTCATGAGCAAAGCTTCCATCAACCATGCTGCTTTTTCTTGACAAGTCTGCAAATTCGCTAGGCACAGGAATGTTAACTGGAAATTCAAACTCAGTGTGACTGTCTCTTCGCTGGTCTGGCAAAGGTGACAGCATCTGAAAGTTAAGCCCGAGTGAATCTACAGTGCCACTGTCACTTGTAGCCCCTGGTGGGTGGAGCAGCATTGTGGGTGGGCCAGCAGGTGGTTGGTGACTCAGACTTAGGTGTGGGAGATGCAGTGGATGGGTGGATGGCACACTTGGTAGGGGGGAGACAGGGGGAAGTGGAAAGTTTGTTGTGATTGAGGATACAAATACTGGTTTGGCACCTGGCATGGGTGAGGGGCAAGGGGATGCTTCTGTGGATGACCCTTCAATGGTTGGGAGGACCTGCATAGAGAGACCATTCTGTTAGAGATTGATATATTTCATGAATGACAGTGAGAAATATGATTCCAAGACAAATTTTTTGCATTCAGTGTTACTAAAATGATTACACATCACAATATTGTGAAGTATATGAAGCACACCTGTAGAGCTGACATATCTTCTCCATGTTTATCACTTTGACCAACATCTTCTGAGGGCTGGAGTAGTATGGTGGGAGGAGGTAGTCTGATGGGGGTCTGCTCATTCTGATCATCAACAGCCTTTTCAGTGTGTTCGATTATCTCTCGCACAGCTTTCTTCAGACTGTTGGCTCGGGACATGAGGGCATCTCTCTCAATGAAGTGTTTCTGCAATGATATGACCCACTGATTCTCCTTTGTATTGCTGATGGATGCATGTAATGGTAAACTGTCCTTTCTCATATTACATACCTACTAGTCTAAAGAGCTAATATCATAACTTACATGTACTACTTTAAAATACATCAATATTTACAGCTCAATAATAAATCGCTTTCATGTCCTAGTGAAACACTAAGAAACTGTGAGATATTCCTACCTTTTTCGTTCTTTTCTTTTGCTGATTACTTATATTTTTGCTGTCTTTATATGAGGATCCCTTTTCAATGGGATCAAGGTCAATACTTGTGTCTGGACTCTGTATGGAAGAAAGAATAAAATATTCAATATATTAGGTTATCAAAGACTATCAGATTATTTTGCCTCAGAAAAATAATTATAATTTTCAAAATTTTCTTTCAAACTTCCTCTATATAAGGCAGAATAAAATGGATGTACAGTATGAAGAGATCATATATTTTATGGAAATGTCTGCAGTCTGATAGGAAAGAATGGAAAGCAGATGTGAATTTGTAAATTTGTAATTTGTAATTAAACACAAACCTTTTCCATCTAAACATAGTTTCATGATACACCTGAGTAGAATTTGACAATGGTGATGAACTCAAGGGAAAGACAGAATAAATAAATAAATAAATAAAAGGCAATAATAATAATAAAAAAATAATAAATAAATAAATGAATAAATAAATTAATAAATAAGTAAATAAAAAAAAAAACAGTTATCTCACAGTAAAATGATATCCAACACAGAAGTGCCTTTGGAAAAACTACAGCTCCAAAACTACATCTGCATCTGGTATGTCTAACACTCACCTCCTCCATGACAGAAGACTCCTCGGCAGTGGTGGTGCTGACTGATGATATGGAAGCCACACTCTCCTCATGCAGGGCTCGCAGCAGCAGGTCCAGCTTGTCATTCAGCACAGTGCACTTGGCAGACAGGGAGTCCTCCTGGGTGTCCACGCTGCCCTCTGTGGTGTGGGATGCCTCACCCCAGCTCCTGCCAACCTTCACCGTGAGGGCCTTGATTGTCTCACAAAGCACCCTGGGGAACATTGGTGTCTTTATTGTGATGCTTTATTTGTCATACGTGCTCTGACGTAAATGTTATGGATGGACTTTATTATTATATTCTTTAATAATTAGTGCAACTCTCTACTTGCTGAAGAGTTATCCATAACCATAGGAATATGTCCCCAACAACATGTAAAGTAAAAATAAATTATTCCACTCCTCTTTATATAATGAAGAGTGTAATCAACTGACTCACTTGGCTGATGCAATGACTTCTGAGTGTTGGTCAGATTGGAGTAGTGTTGCAAGATGAGCTGCCACAGAGTCCTCATACTGAGCCACCTGGGAGTGTAGAGTTTCCATTTCTAACTTGGGCTGTGCAGGCAGTGGCACATGGCTGACATAGCTCATTATGCTCCACCTAAAATGAAAAGCAAGAAGTGAAAAAACAGGCTATAATTATGGAAAATAAGTGATAATGAGGGATTTCTGCTTCCACAAAGAATTGAAGTTTTTTGATGAATTTATTGACATTTTCTGTAAGGACAAACACAAATCATAGGGAGCCATCACATTATATAGAATGTAAATAATGTGGTGTGGCCAATATTGGTCTATGCAAACCGCCTCACCTCCTCCACCATGACACCCTCACCTGTCAAGCATCTTGGTGGTGGCTCTCTCATATCTCTCCAGGGTCTGAGGCAGGTGTGTGTCATCATCACAGGCTGAACCCCACCCAAGCACCCGTGCCAGGTCATTTCCTGTCCCAAGTGGCAACACTCCTATTTGACATTGATTCTGTGAGTGAGAAAGTGAAAGAAAATTATGTAACTAACTTCAGGTTCTTCTGCTTCAGTGATGCCATACAACTGCCTTGTTGCAGTGCCTAAATATTACTCAATCAATCCATCTTTTTATTCCAGAGTATTTCTCCATTTTTCGTTAGTTTTGATGATTCTCTCTCTCTCTCTCTCTCTCTCTCTCTCTCTCTCTCTCTCTCTCTCTCTCTCTCTCTCTCTCTCTCTCTCTCTCTCTCTCTCTCTACTACCTTACAAACATGAGTAACCATCAACTTTCCTTTCTATCTTTGTTTTTCAATTTTTGGGGAGAGGCAAATAAACAGGCATTTCCAACATATCACATAAATGGGGCACTCTACTTTGCACACAAAATAAAAGAAAACTAACCGTCATATGTAATTTATCAATCTCCGACAAGACCCATCCCACCGAGCCATCTCCACTGCATATCAGTATCCTGAATGGGTTGAAGCACTTGAAGAGCCGTAACCTAAAAGTAAACAGAAGCAATGTTACAGAGACAGATCAATGATATCCAGTAAATCTCATAAGAAACATGAGTTAGGCATGAACCTGGAAAGGCTAATAAATGTATTCCTCAATTACAACATCTATATATCAGTGTGATTCCATAAAATAGAATGATAAAATTGAAATGGAAGATCTTGCAAACATAACCACAAATATTAAAAATCTGTCACTAAATATGCAGGAGGAATTTTTAGCAACAAGCACCAGATATAAATAGACATATAACTGATGATAAACATTCAGCCAAATTAAGTGTATACACAAGCAGTAAAGAATTTTGAATACCAATTTCATATATTGTAATCACAAATTATCACACTCCACAAATTCATTAATATATACATGGTTTATGAATTTCCTCCCTCCTCCCTTGTTAACCACACTGAGTCTGACTACCCTCATTGTAACCCCATTTCTCTTAACAAACTAGATTAATTCAGGTTGAAAAAAGATAATCAATTAATATTGTCAAGGGGAACATCATTAATTTTTATCCACGGCTCATGGTACATTTCCTCCTCTCATACCCTATTCTCCACCCTGAATTTAGCCACAATCATCAATAACCCCATTTCCCTGACCAAACAAGAGGGAGTATTTAGGTCAAAAAGATGATTAATCAATACTGTCAGCAAAATAGTCAGCTCTCAGAAGTAGGTCACAGGTTCACTCAATTAGTCAGCTTATGGACAAAAATAACAGAAGTGTATGTATATCAAATAATGGTACAAAGTCTTTCCATTTAAAGCCTCTCTTTGACTATCTTCTCACCTTTCACTCAATATTTAGCACTAAAAAGAATGCATTACACTAGGAAGCAATGTGTACAAACAATATACACGAGCCTAAAGAAAATATTGTAATTTGGTATTAAAGAATACAACATTACAAGTAAATTACAAGAAAATAGCAAAAAAGTAAAATGGCAAATCAGCAACTGAAAAATCCATCAATAAAAGTTACAAGAAATAGCAAAACTAAAAAATCCATCAATAAAAGTTAAGACATTCAATAAAACCATAAGTCACTGCAGCAAACATTCACTCTTCAAGGAAAATCAATGATGGTGTTATTGCCAAGCCAGCCAAACCCGTGGCCACTCACCCCAGCACTGGGCCGCCATGCATCAGGTCAAACACTTGTGCCGGGTTGAGGAGCTGCTTGAAGCGACGCAGGAACCGGACTCCCTGGTTATCCCCACTCTTACTGTTCACAAACACCAGGAGGGGAGAGCATCCCTGGGGTCTGGTGGCCTCCCAAGATTCATCTGTTCCTGAAAGCCAAGCACACCAGCTCTTCATCTCTCCCTCACTAGCCATGATCATCATCCTACTATTCCTACTCACTTCCTCTCATTCACACATTCTTACTTACTTTCTCCTTTATAATCCTGCTGCATGATATAATCTTTCATTCCATCAATCAGTCACTCATCACAGTAAGTCCTTGCTCAAAGTAACTCACATATTCTCATTAATATTATAGGATTTTGTGGATTATTTTTGTGACATCTCAACATGAAATTAATTAAATGTCTGATGACTCATAATAATTTTTTTTTTTACTTCTATGAACAGAAAACATTAATAGATACAACAAGCAAGGATTACTGGTAATTCAAATGATACTAGGAGTGAGGGAAAAAAAAAAGTGCAATCTAATGTATGAGAGAGACAGCAGCATAGATACAGCATAGAGGATTGCATTTTGAAACACTTGTACCTTATCTTGACAACCTTCAACAGCCTCTGGTGGACATTATCAGGGTTCTCAAAGACATTTTCATGATTTTAGAAAGTTTAATAAAGTTTCTGCACCACTAATGAGCAAAAAACACCCATGAGAACCCAACTAATTAACTCATCATCTTTAAAAGCAGTTCCAAAGTGTTTCAAAATGCAGGCTAGTCACAAGGGTCAGACCTATGGTGGAGAGGACAATGGGCGGAACAATGGAGATGCGACAGGGACCAAGAGGACAGCGGGTGGGGTGGAGAGGACGACAGGCCGTGTGAACCATTGAGCGGCACCACAGACACCTCCAGTCCTGTAGTCTGTGGAGGGGGGAGGGAGAGGCAGGTGTTATTGGTGTTACTGGTGTTACTGGCAGTCTTGGGGAAGCTACTCACATCCACTGACAGTTAAGAGGGTCACTCAAACTTAGAAATGTCTCATCTTCTTCCACGGGGGAATTGCTGTGCGTGATGTATTAAGTCTTTGTTTTTATGATGTAGTATGTATTAGGTTTGATTTCTTGGCTGATTCCTGACTGTTAGAGAGATGCTCTGGTCACTCAACTGGTTCAGTGTCTTGTGTTTTTCCAGGGAAGGGA
>NC_087183.1:10847367-10859867 GCF_035594125.1 Scylla paramamosain
GAACGAGGAGGAGGAAGAGGAGGGGGAAACTAAAGCATAAGAAAAATCATAAAAGCGAGACGTGAATGCATTACGTAAGGGAAAGGGAGGAAATTGGTGTTAAGTAAGGCAAGACAAGGGCAAGGTGTGTGTGTGTGTGTGTGTGTGTGTGTGTGTGTGTGTGTGTGTGTGTGTGTGTGTGTGTGTGTGTGTGTGTGTGTGTGTGTGTGTGTGTGTGTGTGTGTGTGTGTGTGTGTGTGTGTGTGTGTGTGTGTGTGTGTGTGTGTGTGTGTGTAGGGGAAGGATGTGGGAGGGTCTGGTGTACTGGTGAGAGGAGATGCTTCACCTGACATGCACCAGTGAACTCAAGACGAAGGTGACAGAGAGGATGGACGGAAGGTAGGAAGGGAGGAAGGATCAAAGGTAGGTGGGTGAGGAGATGAAAGCCACTTGAACAGGAGGAGGAGGAGGAGGAGGAGGAGGAGGAGGAGGAGGAGGAGGAGGAGGAGGAGGAGGAGGAGGAGGAGGAGGAGGAGAAGAAAATGAAAAGAAATAAAGACGATGGGACGAAGACAATGACGACGACGACGACAACAACAACAACAACAACAACAACAACAACAACAACAACAACAACAACACAGCAGAAAGAAAGGAAGAAAGAAAGAAAGAGAGAAAAGAAAGAAAACTACACGTGAAGCAGACTGCAACAGAGAGAGAGAGAGAGAGAGAGAGAGAGAGAGAGAGAGAGAGAGAGAGAGAGAGAGAGAGAGAGAGAGAGAGAGAGAGAGAGAGAGAGAGAGAGAGAGAGAGAGAGAGAATTTTACCATCCCTTTTCTATCATTCCTGTCCACTCCTTCCCCAGGCCTAAGTAACCTAACCTAACCCACGTGAAGTATAAGGAACCGAGAGACCAACTGAGAGAGAGGGAGGACCAGCCAGCCAGACATCTATACTCTCTCCTGCCTTACGCAACGCACCCAGCTTGAAGGAAGGCACATCGGCTTTAAGCTTTACCCCCAAACGTGCCCTCGACAGCCCCACCAGAGCCGCCGCCCAGCACCATTGTCCTCTTGCGCCCCTCTCCACCTTCACCGCCCCCCACCCTCACTGCTTGTCTCCTGCCCCCCTCTGTCTTCCTATTCCCTTCCCCTACCTCCTTCTCTCTTTTTCCTCGCACACTTCGTCATGCTAAAGAATGATGAGGAAAATTGCGCAGGTTATGGTTTTTCTTGTGTGTGTGTGTGTGTGTGTGTGTGTGTGTGTGTGTGTGTGTGTGTGTGTGTGTGTGTGTGTGTGTGTGTGTGTGTGTGTGTGTGTGTGTGTGTGTGTGTGTGTGGGTGGGTGGGTCTCACATTTTTCGTTTTATTTAAGTAGGATTCTGAATACGTTATGCGGTTCATGTTGTTATTGGTGCTACCACTACCACCACCACCACCAAAACCACCACCAAAACCACCACCACCATTCCTATAATATCTTTTCTTTAATGAATACTCGTACACCTCCAACCTCCATCACCCATCATCCTCCCACGCCCTACTCTCCAAACAACCTTCACGGGAATCCTGCCAGAACACGAGAGGTAAACTGATGAGATAAACAAAACAAAACAACAGAAAAAAAATAATTACTATAATGGAAAGCCACAACACGAGAATTAAATACGAAATAAACAAAACAAAAGGACAAAAGAAGAAAAATAAAAAAATAACAATACAGAAGGAGAATACGATAACTAAATACATGAAATCAACGAGAGAGAGAGAGAGAGAGAGAGAGAGAGAGAGAGAGAGAGAGAGAGAGAGAGAGAGAGAGAGAGAGAGAGAGAGAGAGAGAGAGAGAGAGAGAGAGAGAGAGAGAGAGAGAGACAGAGAATAAACACATAACAATAACAATAATAATGCAAAAAACCCTTTCACCTAACACAAAAGATCTCAAAACAAAGGCAGCAGCTAGCCCCAAACACCACCACCATCACCACCACCACCACCACCACCACCACAACAACAACAACAACGACACGCAGGTCATTAATAGTCGAACTCGCAAAAGACGTCAGTGAAATGGAGGTTAGTAAGCGATTTCAGCTTTAACGTAACATTGCTGGCTGATCTTATGTTGTGCTCTGCTCCTTCCCGGTTAATGCTGTAGGGGTAGGAGGGGAGGGGGGAGGAAGTGGAGGGAGCGAGGGATGAAGGAAGGAGACAGGATGAAAATGCGGAGGTAAAAGGAGAGTAAAAGAAAGAATTGATGGCGGAAAGCGAGGTCTGAGGAAGTGATGGAGGAGGAGAGGAAGAGGATAGGAGGGATACATGGAATCAAGGAGGAAGGGAGGCATTAGAGGAAAAGGAAGGATAACGGAGAGCAGGAAGGACAGGAATGGAGAGGAGAAGGAAAAGAAGGACTCGACACAGGAAGGGAAGGACGGCCACGGAAAATAAAAAAAAAAGAGAAATGGTAAGGAAAAGTGAGAAGAAACTACGAAAATGAAGAAGGTAAGGGGAAAAATTCGAAACTAAGACAATTCAAAGTAAGGACAACAGAAGAGACTAAGAAAATGAAAAAAAAAAAGAGTACGGGAAAAACTGAGAGAAATTAAGATGAAAAAGAGAAAGGGTAAGAGTAACTAAGGAAAAGACTAAGCAGATGGAAAAGAATAAAGAAAAGATAGGAAACTAAAAAAAATAAAAAAAGAACAAGGAAGACTGAGGAAACTAAGAACATTAAGAAAAGAACAAGAAGAGACGAGACTAGGAAAATTAACAGTAAAAAAACGAGAGAGAGAGAGAGAGAGAGAGAGAGAGAGAGAGAGAGAGAGAGAGAGAGAGAGAGAGAGAGAGAGAGAGAGAGAGAGAGAGAGAGCACCAGGGTAAGAAGTGACGCAGGTAAGGGGAGCGTGCCACTGTTAGTGTATCAGTGTCTGCATAACCTTAACAGAAGCGAAACATGCAAGCCGTTTACCATTCCCCCCGACACCTGCCGAGGTAATGAGTGGCACCCATCATAGGGACGCTAAGGTAATGGGGGATGATGGGGGAGTATGAGCATGTGTACCCTCCCCCACCTCCTCCTTCTCCCCATTGACAACTTAGCCAGCCACGACCAGACCCAACCCGCCACGACTCGACCCAACCTTCCATTCCTCCTCCTCCTCCTCCTCCGTCTCCCTCTCTCCTCTTTCGAACAATGCCGCAATAGGAGGAGAGTTGGAGAGGATGTGGAGGAATTTCTCTCTCTCTCTCTCTCTCTCTCTCTCTCTCTCTCTCTCTCTCTCTCTCTCTCTCTCTCTCTCTCTCTCTCGTGTTCTTCTTCCTTGCTTTGTCCTTGGTATTACTGTTCTTGCTCTAGTCCATTCCTCCATTTATTTCTTGTCCTTATTCTCTCTCTCTCTCTCTCTCTCTCTCTCTCTCTCTCTCTCTCTCTCTCTCTCTCTCTCTCTCTCTCTCTCTCTCTCTCTCTCTCTCTCTCTATCGGCCTGCCATCTATTCGTCCTTGGTTCAATGCAGCCATTACTGAGGGATGCAGCGGCCCAGTCCCACAATGCCCCACAATGCCGCTGACGTGGTGGTAGTGGTCCCTTGACGTCCCTCACGCCCCTCACTACGCCCTTGGTTCCTCGGGTCTTCTATTGTCCTTCACTTCTGTACGTGATTCTGATACTTGTGATACTCTAGTCCTTCATCTTTTATGCTTCCTTGTGAAGTGGTAAAGGGTTAGTTACTTCTCGTCTTCTTGTCATGGCGGTGTGTGTGTGTGTGTGTGTGTGTGTGTGTGTGTGTGTGTGTGTGTGTGTGTGTGTGTGTGTGTGTGTGTGTGTGTGTGTGTTAGTTTTCTGTCGTTATTTCTTTGTGATTTATTTATTTTTTGTGTGTGTGTTGTTGATGAACTTGTTTTCTGGCAGTGGCGGTGGTGGTGGTGGTGGTGGTGTTGTACCTTACGCTCTTGGTGTTGTTGTTGTTCTTATTATTGTTGTTATTCTTCTTTTTATTTTTTATTTTCCATCTTCTTTTTATTATTATTATTATTATTATCATTTTCATTATTGCCATCTTCTTATTTTTCCATGACGTCAATGATTTTTCCTTCTTTTCGCTTTCTGATGACGTCAATAGTTCCTCCTCCTCCTCCTCCTCCTCCTCCTCCTCGTCGTCGTCGTCTTCCTCCTAGTTTTCTTGACGCTGTGTGGCCTCGTTGTTGCAGCGCACTAAATCACTGTCAATATAATCCTTTCCTCCCTCAGTTCAGGCACGATTCAATGCCATTCCTCGCTTTCTCAAGACGCTAATCCCTTCTTTTCACTTGGTGCGCCATGCCAAACCATTCCTCGCCTTGTGACGCTAATCCCCTTCCTCCTTAGGCACCTTGTGATCGAATGCCTTTCATTACCTTCCGATGGCTTACGTAATTTCCATTTTTAGTTCTTTTGTGATCCAGAGCCATTATTATTACCATTATTATTATTATTATTATTATTATTATTATTATTATTATTATTTGCCTTGTAATGACGCTAATTCCAGTTTTATTGCGTTGGTTATTTTTAATTAAGGAGAATTCAATGGTATTCCTAACTTTCTAACGTTGTGCAACCCTCTCCTGCTTCTGTGTCATTCAAGATTGTTTGTTCCTTTGTAACGGCCATAATTTCTCCCTTTTCCAGTTTGTATACCGATTCAAGACTTGTGTATCTATTATTCACTTAAATTCTTGCAGAATATCATATTTATTCTCCTCTTTCTAATGTTCGTAACTTTTTTTTTCAGTTTCTTCAGCGATTCAGGACTTATTATTCGTTCAAATCCATCCAGAATGTCAAACCTATTTTAGCTTATAGTTTTTTTTTTCTTTTCCAGTTTCTCCAGGGATTCAGGGGTTGTATCTATTATTCATTCAATTTTTTTTTTCCGGAGTATTCTATTTCTCTCTTCCTTCCAGACTATCATACCTATTCCTTCCTTTCTAATATCTATAACTTCCTTTTCTTTCACTTTCTACAGCGGTCCGGGACTTGTTGCATCTATTATTCACTCCCAAATCTTTCCAGACTCCGCACAACGACATCCAAACCTGCCCCTGATACCATTTCTCTCCACGTTGTTCCGTAATCGATTTCAGAGGGACAACACAGCGGAGGTTACATTTTCAGCGTTAGAGTGGTCGGGGCTTGAAATATCCATGTTTTTTTTTCTTTTTCTCCTTTATCTGTTATTTTACCTGAAGGATACATTTTTCATTTCGTTTTTCTATTTCTGTTTTTTTTTCCGATCTCTCTCTCTCTCTCTCTCTCTCTCTCTCTCTCTCTCTCTCTCTCTCTCTCTCTCTCTCTCTCGTACAAGACAGTGGAATTATTTAATCTTTTTCTGGACTTTCACAATATCTTACTTAATCCTTCACTATTTCTTCCCCAAACGCACAGTTCCCGTTCTCTCTCTCTCTCTCTCTCTCTCTCTCTCTCTCTCTCTCTCTCTCTCTCTCTCTCTCTCTCTCTCTCTCTCTCTCTCTCTTTCAGTCTGCCATCTCCTACAAGACAGCAGAATTATTTAACCTATTCTGAGATTTTAATATTTTTTACTCCATGCTACAATAAGCCTTTTTCTCAAAAGTAATTTTTTTCGTTTCCTTTTCAATGTCTTTTTCTTTTCCAGTTAGCTATATCGTACAACACAGCAAAATTAATTAACCTTTCCCGAACTTTTACAATATTTTACTTAATACTGCAATAAATCATTTTTTCTCAAACGTACATTCTTTTTTCAGTGTCTTCTTTTTCAGTTTGCTATTCCGTAAAAGACAGCAGAATTATTTAACCTATTCTGAGCTTTTACAATATTTTATTCAATGCTACAATAAATCTTTTCCAAAACGTACATTTTTTCGTTTTCTTTTTACAACTGTGTTATCTCCCTCCACAACGGAATTCTTTAACCTTTTCTGAACCTTGTCCTTTCCCTTGTTATTCTGCGCGTTACATAAACCATTCTCTTCCTGACAACCAATTCTACTTCATCGCAGATTAATTGGCAGTTCCAACCAGTGAATTCTGCTTCATTTTCACAAAACGCATAAATGGTTAAGGATTTCCCTCGTATGTTTGTGGAGTCAAAAATCACTTTCGTACATCTCAAAAGTTACTATTGCGCACATCAAGGATCATATTCCGGAACACTTCAGCGCCGCATCTCCATTAATTTCAAAAAAGCTACACAGGTTTTTATTGTTCTACTGACAGATTAACAATATTAATTTTCTAGATTACCAAAAAGAGACACACACTTAAGAACTTAGCCAATCATCTTTGTGGCCTTTAAAAATAGTCGTGGTGAGAGCGAAGCGTTTCTGAATATGGGCACAAGTGTCACTATCGTACGCATCAAATGTCACTATCGTACTTGAGCTACTTATGGATGTGACAGCTTCCAATCATGAATCCCTCCTCTCTCTCTCTCTCTCTCTCTCTCTCTCTCTCTCTCTCTCTCTCTCTCTCTCTCTCTCTCTCTCTCTCTCTCGTATTCGGGATATAAATTATCAATCCGGGAAAAAATAAGTTTCGGCTCAATCAGTAAGTGGATTATATATTTATGTCCCCGATAAGCAGAAGACGACGACGAAGAAAAGAAGAGAAAAAGTCTTTAGGTAAAACATATACACGAACTCTGGTAGTTTTGTAAGAAGCAAACACGAATGGTTAAAAATACGGGGGAAAAAAAAGGGGGAGAAAGAAACGATAAAAAAAAATAAATACTCCTTCTTTGTGTACAGAGAGAGAGAGAGAGAGAGAGAGAGAGAGAGAGAGAGAGAGAGAGAGAGAGAGAGAGAGAGAGAGAGAGAGAGAGAGAGAGAGAGATGAAGACGGTGGGATGAAAGTTAAAAATGTTCGCGTGTTATTGTTACAGGGGAGGAGGAGGAGGAGGAGGAGGAGGAGGAGGAGGAGGAGGAGGAGGAGGAGGAGGAGGAGGAGGAGGAGGAGGAGGAGGAGGAGGAGGAGGAGGAGGAGGAGGAGGAGGAGGAGGAGGAGGAAGATGGAAGAGGACACTCACCCCATCCTCGTCTTCTATGATGTCCTTCCCTACAGAGGCGAGGGTTGTCCACTTGCAGTTGTTGATCGCCTTGGCTGCGCATCGCTTGTGTGTCTTGAACTTACACACCTCGCAGCTCAGGCCGTGAGAGGTGACGCCTGAGAGAGAGAGAGAGAGAGAGAGAGAGAGAGAGAGAGAGAGAGAGAGAGAGAGAGAGAGAGAGAGAGAGAGAGAGAGAGAGAGAGAGAGAGAGAGAGAGAGAGAGAGAGAGAGAGAGAGAGAGAGAGAGAGAGAGAGAGAGAGAGAGAGAGAGAGAGAGAGAGAGAGAGAGAGATTAATACAGTGAGTTGTTCAATAAAAATGCAGAGAATAAAAAATTCCACTACTACTACTACTACTGCTACTATTACTACTACTACTACTACTACTACTACTACTACTACTACTACTACTAATAATAATAATAATAATAATAATAATAATAATAATGTCACGGGAGGCTGTGTCATGAATTCTGGACTAATACACTTGCATATAAAAACAATGATACGTTATCCTATCCACTACATTAGGTTAGGTTAGGAGGTGAGTCAGGTTACGTTAGGTTAGTAAATCTTAACCTGGAGTTTTTTTTTTCTTTTTTATCCATTTTCATAAATTTTCAAAACATTCTATGATTTTTTTCTAACCCTGAACAATATAATAATTTTCCCGTGACTTTCTTTTCTGTCCCCTGTCTTTTTTCCCCTTTACTCTCGACAACCACCATCATTCCTTCCTTCTTCACCTGTCACCCGTCACCGATGAACCAAACAAGACACAAGCGAGGCGGACACAGCATCACTACCAGCACAACACCTGAAGGACAGAGGCTTACCTGAGAGGGCCTCGCGACAAACATTGCAGTAGGTGGGGCGGGCGTGGGAAGTGGCGTACCAGTTGTGTTGCCCTGATAGTAACGAATGGACCTGCTCCGTGCCCTGGGAATGAGAGATAGAGATAATGACAAGGTTTGGTTTGGTTTGGCTACGTTAGGTTAGGTTAGGGGAGGGCTGGTTATTCTGGGGTTTGGGGACCTAGGTTAGGTTTGGTTAGGTTACGTTAGGGGAAGGGAGGGGTTGGTTTTCTTGGGGATGAGATAGATGAGAGATAATAATACCTTCCTATTTCTAACTTTTATCTATCTTAATACTTTTCTTGGGGATGAGAGATAGATAGACTGAGATAATTTCTACTTCTAACCTCTAGTTTACTTTTCTTGGGGATGAGACAGACAGAGAAATACTAACAACTTCTTATTTTTAACTTCTATCTTACACTTCTATTGGGATGAGAAATATAGAGGCACGAACAATTTCCTATTTCTAACTGTTTATCACTTTTCTTGGGGAACTTCCCATTTCTAAACCTTGTGTTACAGTTCTCTCCCTCTCATTTTTTTTTCTTTTTATCCTCCTACTAACTTCTTATTTCCATGTCTTATCTCTTTTACACATCTTTTCCCTACCGCTATCTCTCCAGCATCCCATTTTCTTTGTACCATCTCACTGCCGTACGCTTTCTACTACCATTATTCTAGCTTCCTGTTTGTAAAGCCTCATCTCCCTAAATATTTTCCTACTATCGTCTTTGTACCCTCTCAGTCTCTCATTTCCGTGCAGTCCGAGTCGTCCCCGTCCTGAGCCTTGATTACCTCATAGTAACAACACTAATCCTTATCCTCGTCTCCCTCCTTGAAACTTTTCCTAGTATTCCCCTGATCCCCACAGTTTCGTTGCCTCTGTCTTGGCCTTCTTTTTATTCCGGTCCGTTATCTCTCTCTCATCCAGGACAGGGAAATTACTTGACCGTCCCTGAACCTCGTCCTTTCTCTTGTTACGAGCATCTCTTGCTATTTTTGCCTACGTGCTGCATCTCTTTCCTCCTGACAAGACAAGCAGCACTTCTGTCTGGCAGCAGCTTACCGGCAGTCGCAACCTCCAACCACTGAACTTTACTTCCACAAATCTAACAATTTAACCCTATTGTCTGCGGCTTTCCTGGATTTTTGCTCTTCTCGACAAGGGCGTCGTGAATTAAGTACGAGTAATCACCGGAGGAACAATATTCTATGGATCGCCTCGCGGCAAAAGGCCCAACATATTGTACGGCGCCACTCCGTCCGATTACTTACAGTGTAGTACATATTATTACATGCAATGTTAGCTATGATTTTTCTTAACTCCATTACTCATATCTGCTTTTATCGGCGCTTCATATTAGATGGATATATTCTGCACACACACACACACACACACACACACAGTTTGCACACACCGCGCGACAGCCGAGACAGCCAACCTTGAATATTATAATGTAGGGGAAGAAAGGAAACTGGATCACACGGTTATGTCTGGTTTTATCTAGATACCAGATGATAATTAAGAAAACTGAACCTACCATCGAGTTCAAAAGATATTGTTACATCTCTAGTGTTACAGTGCAGTGCAGTAACAGTACAGTTACAGTAGATTAAACGTACATAAAAAAAAAAATAAAATAAATAAAATAAAAGTGAGTAAACTTTTTTTTCCATTTCTTTGCTTCGACTCCCTATCATTCCTGTAATTTTGCTGGCATTGAATTACATTTGAACACATTTCGTTGTTGTATTTGTATATGACACATGCCAATACAAAAAAAAAAAAAATATGCAGGTGCTAAAGTGACAATAACGTAAATTTTGCTCGCGTAGCAGTGGACCAGCCAGGCGGTGGAGTGCAGGGAGGCAAGGAGAGTAATGGTTTCCTTTGATGTGGTCATTCCATCATGTTCTTGATTAGCAGCGATGTCTCGTAAACACCACGGCAGGGTAAATATCATTTTGGTAGCTTGATGATATCTGACGGGAGCTTCACCTTTCATCGAGGTGGAAGCTTGGGATTGCGCCCCGTATTTTTATAGTGCGTAACACACACACACACACACACACACACACACACACACACACACACACACACACACACTATTATTACTATTATTGTTGTTGTTATTATTATTATTATTGTTATTATTATTATTATTATTATTATTATTTCAATAGATAATGTTGAGAGAGAGAGAGAGAGAGAGAGAGAGAGAGAGAGAGAGAGAGAGAGAGAGAACCTTACCACCTCTTGCAATATAATTATGCCTTCCGTCTCTGAAATGCCTTACATATCAGATGAAATTACCACGACTTTTGATAGTTTCTAATTTCACGTATCGTACCAACACATGATTGAACCGAATTACCGCATTATGTCTTTATAGTTTTATCGTAAGATTATGCAGGAGAGAAAGTAGAACACACAAGCACACAATGATCACACTGCCTGATTGTGGTGGATCTGACGGGATCGGCCGATCAGCGACACGCACCCTGTTCTCCCTCACTTACGAGTCATATGTTCTTATATTTTCAAGTGAGATACTGCAGGAAAGAGAATAATAACAATACTAACAACACACACACACACACACACACACACACACACACACACATACAAATATACACGGGAAAAAATTTATCGTACGGCTGGCGAGGAGGTGGCCGTCAGCAGTGAACTCTTTTATCACTAATTTTCGTTGGATGCCATATTGTTTCGCGAGCGGTCAAAAGAAAAAGTCCAAAATATCATAGATTAGACACATTTTGTTGCATTTTATTTTCTACATGGTCGTTCCTTACCAAATTTTGAATGACACTGTAAGAATAATTTCCTAAAACTATCTCTTATTTAGAATTTTGCTTTATTTGGGAAAATCAGCGAAGGCAGCCCGTTTTCGACCCCTGCCGGGGTTAACCTTTTCACTGCGATACGAAACAATCAGCACCAGAAGTAACGCATTAAATATTTATAAGCATCTACAAGAAAGAAGGGGATTAAAAAGAACAGATTTTGCAATTTCTACCCAGTTTAAAGATTAGATGTTGGTATAGAACAAGATATCTAAGAGTGATTAGTAATTAAGGAAAGATGCATCAAATAGCGGTCAAATGGCACAAGTTCACTGACAGTTGCAATATACAACCGCTGAACCTTGCTGTATTTTTCAGAAACATGACACTTTTAATGTCTCAACACCTTCCTGCTCACAACCTCCAATGAAACTTTTTGTCTCGGCTTTCTTATTTCTGAATGTTGCATCTCTACGTTTCTCCTGACAACAAGTTTATGCTTAACTGTAGCTTACTGATTCCTCAACGCCTAATTCTGCTTTACTTTCACAAATGCAACACTTTAATGGCTCGAGATCTTACTGTTGACAAACATCACGTTAACCTGACTAGTTTACTTACACGCCTTTATTCTAAAATACTTCTGGCTTTCACATCAGCACTATTTTTTTTTTTTCAAAGGCTATATAGATTACTAGTTAGGTTTTCACGAGTGTTTTCCTTATTGATGATGCAGAATCCTTGTTAAACTATCACTAGAATAACGAAAATAGCCTTGAAAGCCCTATTAACTTCCACCAAAGCTTACTATAAATGGAGATAGGACGAAAAAAGAGAGATAAAAAAAAAAACTTTCACAATCAGTCCACAGTCCCAACTTCCAACCAATCAATTCTGCCTCACATTCACAAACATAACACTTTAATGACTCAATATCTTCCAGCTGAGTTCCTCCCCTTGGCTCACCTCATAGTAGTGAGTGGTGGTGTTCGCAGACTTCAGGGCGGCAATCCACTCTTCCATCTCTCGCCGCGTCTCCGCTGCCAACACCAGACTCCGGAAAGGGGTGATGCACTGCGGACAGACACACACACACACACCAGGTAGTAATGTTGTACGGATAAACATCTCTATTTTTAGGTTTTCAGAAAAATACACGGACAGACACAGAAACTCACAGATTTGCACCTACACATCAAGTTATGTACGTATACCGTTGCTTAGGCCTACTGTGTGCACGATGATGTGTACACACACACACACACACACACACACACACACACACACACACACACACACACACACACACACACACACGTTTGCTAGGCTTACTGTGTACCTGCTGACACTGACACACGCACGAGAGAGAGAGAGAGAGAGAGAGAGAGAGAGAGAGAGAGAGAGAGAGAGAGAGAGAGAGAGAGAGAGAGAGAGAGAGAGAGAGAGAGAGAGAGAGAGAGGACAAAAAACAGAGGCAGACACAAAGAAAGAAGACACAGACAAGCACGCAGATAGACAGAAAGTGAGACACAGACAAAAAATAGACAAAGACAAAACAGAAACAAGAAAAAAAAAAGACAATTTCCGCTATCAAACTTAGCCCCATGAACTATTATTGCAAGAAAGACGGAAATAACAAAACGTGGCCACATTGTTATTCGAGGAAAGGGTTAGAACACCAGAAAGGAAAACGAGAATTAATGCTGGCGAGTCGAGGGGAAGAAGGGGAGTGAGGGGAAAGACATGAGAATAACGAAATGGGGACAGAGGGGAGACGGAGCTTACGAGAGTTACGAGGAGTT